>NW_027142599.1:43901-336468 GCF_026170545.1 Melanerpes formicivorus | reverse complement strand
GGGAAGAGTGCTAGGATTATGCCTTGGAAATCCAATTATGAGAATCATGATCTCCCTGGAAAATGCAAAGGTGAGAATCAGCTTGTAAGTGGCATCTGGAAATTTCTGTGATTCTGGACCCAATGATCAAGCTGTGGCCTCACCAGAGCTGAGTAGAAGGGGACAATCACCTCCCTACTCCTGCTGGACACAGCATTTCTGATACAAGCCAGGATGCCATTAGCTTTCTTGGTCACATGGGCGCACTGCTGGCTTCATGGAACTATTTGGGAGGACGGTACAGTAAATTTTAGGGATGGGAACAAAGGAGGAACAAGGAGGAAAAAAGGTATTGAAGAACAAAGATACAAAGGACTTGGTAAAAGAGCTTCCATTATGTCCTCTGAAAAGATAAAGGTTCTCATTTAAATACAGCATTTGGTTTCTCTTGATAGGTAGTGGAGAGAGAAAAAATATTCTAGAGTACTTCAGTCCACTGATTTTAAATGCTTGTATTTAGTCACCTGTTGGAGGTGTGCATCACTCTTGATCAGAGAATCTGGATGAAGAGGTTAGAAAAATGCATCATTTTTAACAGAAAAAATGTTGGGGGTTTGTTGTTGTTTGTTTGTTTGTTGTTTGTTTTAAAGAGGCATACACTATACTCACTGTGTTTCGCATTCACCCTGTTGTTTTCTTGAAGGTGGGTAGTTTTTCATTAGGATGAGAACACACATTGCTTGGCAGGTTAAATGTGTGCACTGCTAGTGCACTGCTGGAGCATGTCTACTAGTAGCAAGGCAACAAGATGAAAGAGTTGGGATGAAAGGTTGTATGTGGAGAAAATAATAGATTTTATATTTTTTTGTAATACTTGTGCATTTCTATTAAAAAGGGCACCTCCAATTCTGAAATGGTTTAACCATTGTAAACCTTCTCCCTTTTAACTCCAGGTAAAAGGAAATCAAGAATGTGGACATGAGGAGGAAGTTCTTCACCATGAGAGTGGTGAAGCCCTGGAATGGGTTGTCCAGGGAGGTGGTTGAGGCCCCGTCTCTGGAGGTGTTTAAGACCAGGCTGGATGAGGCTCTAGCCAGCCTGATGTAGTGTGGGGTGTCCCTGCCCATGTCAGGGGGGTTGGAACTAGATGATCCTTGTGGTCCCTTCCAACTCTGACTGATACTATGAAATACTATGAATTCAGTTAGGTGTGGCAAAGTTTTAGGAGTAGGCTGATAAAGCTCCTTTTTGGATGTTAGGAAGAAGTTCTATACAGAGAGAGTGATTGCCCATTGGAATGGGCCTGCCTGGGGAGGTGGTGGAGTTGCCGTCATTGAAGGTGTTCAGGAGGAGACTTGATGGAGTGCTTGGTGCCATGGGTTAGTTGTTTAGGTGGGTTGGATTGGTTGATGGGGTTGGACACGGTGATCTTGAAGGTCTCTTCCAACCTGGTTTATTCTATATATTCTACTTACCTGAATCAAACTCTTCACTTGTGCACCAGAGGAATGCATTTGATCCCAATGACTGGCTCAGGAGCTCAGGAGTGCACAGGCTTAGAGCTGACTGACGTCCGATATTGTGTCATGTGGTGTATGGATCTTGGGGCTGAGGGAAGTCTTGCTTGTCTCCTGTGATGTTAATCTTTTTGCCTGCAATTCTTTCCACTTATCAGATGCTGCAGGACTTCAGAGCCTGCATATGTAATCTGTTATAATTTTTCACAACACATATGGAGACAAATATAAATAATATCTTCTTGTGCTCAGGAAGACTAAGCCTAAGTCATAGGCTTTTTGCAAGCTCTTCTGGCCTTCACCTTGACAGAATTTTACTGCATAGCTGCCCATATTCTTCCTGAATTTTATCCTCATCCTGCTTCACACGATGTATGAAATTTAACATATGAAATTGTAATAAAGTGATTTCATTTTGTGGACCAAAAAAAGGAGAGAAAACTGACTTTATATGGAGGTAGTTTAGAAACAACTATGACAATGCTTTTCCTCTAAAATCATGTCTGTAACAGACTTCATTCTAACTTAATGAAAATGAAGCTTTGTTTATTAACATGGCTGTATTTTATTTTATTGGGACAGTCTATAACATCTTTGATTCCTTATGTCTGCCAAAAAAAAAGGCATGCAGCACTGAAGGAAAAAGCTAGTTTATATCCTTCCTAAACTGAGAAGCAGTCTCATTTATTTTAATTACATGGAACATTCTGTATCATTTGCTAGTGAGTCTGTAACTTCATTCAGATGCTTCTTTAGCAAGGCCCAGTAAGCACTCGTAGCATGGTTATGCATGGATATTTTCTCAGGATTTGGCTTCAGTTCAGAAAGCATTAAGATGGTAGAGTTCTGAAAGCCTTCCCAAAGCTGAAATGACTGAAAATTTCTCATAGTAGGAGAAATTGTACTTCATCAGCTACTGCCTCCTTCCACACACCAAAATGTTAGGGCTTTAAATTCTATCCTCTCAGTAAGAGTCGACAGGAAGAAGGATGTCAAGCAAAGGAAATAGGGTGTGTGGTGGTGAGAGAAGGCCTAGCTCCCTCTCCCACACAAAGAAAGAAACCACAGCTAGCTCAGTCGGAGGAGCAAAGCTATATTTACAAGCAAGATGAAATGCAGTGAATGTACACACAATATATACAGTATTTACAATACTGTATTTACAGTATTTACAATATTGACTGATACTATGATACTATGAATATTAGAATAAACCTTTATTAGAATAAACCAAACCAGGTTGGAAGAGACCTTCAAGATCATCGTGTCCAACCCATCAACTAATCCAACCCACCCAAACAGCTAACCCATGGCACCAAGCACCCCATCAAGTCTCCTTCTGAACACCTTCAATGACGGCGACTCCACCACCTCCCCGGGCAGCCCATTCCAATGGGCAATCACTCTTTCTGTATAGAACTTCTTCCTAACATCCAACCTGAACCTCCCCTGGCACAGCCTGAGACTGTGTCCTCTTGTTCTGGTACTGGCTGCCTGGGAGAAGAGACCATCATCCGCCTATCTACAACCTCCCTTCAGGTAGTTGTAGAGAGTGATAAGGTCACCCCTGAGTCTCCTCTTCTCCAGGCTGAGCAACCCCAGCTCCCTCAGCCTCTCCTCATAGGGCTTGTGTTCCAAACCCCTCACCAATACAGTAAAGAAAGTAATACAGAACAAAACTCCCTCCTCCGGTCAGAGGAGGGTTACCCCCCTGCACCCCCTCTCTTTCCCTACCTCCCTTTTTTCCCAAAAAGGGAGAGAGAGAGAGAAAAGGTAATTAATAAGGATATATTATTAGTCTTCAAAAGCACATGCAGGGATTAGTTTTCTTATCTCAAGGTCAGCTCCAGCTAGTTGCTGAGAAGCAGACAGGCTGGAAAGGCAGAACAGACTGCAACAGAGACAGACTCAAACTGAACTAAAAGTTAAAGTTGCATTTTACCTATCTACCAATGAAATTCATTCAGACCTATCTTTGTTTTCAAAATATTCACCCATAGTGTTCCAGCACTGTCCCTTTCTTAAAGGCACAGCCTCAAACAGTCACAGGGTGTTAGCAAGAGCACAGTGGCAATACAGAGAGGTGCTATTAGGAAATGTGCAAATGTGCAGTTGGTAAAGTGAGAGATGTAATGAAGCCCAAATACTGACTGGATTGCTCTGTTGTGCAGCAAAGGAAACACTTGAACGTGTCCAGAGAAGGGCAACAAGGCTGGGGAGAGGCCTTGCACACAAGCCCTATGAGGAGAGGCTGAGGGAGCTGGGATTGTTTAGCCTGGAGAAGAGGAGGCTCAGGGGTGACCTCATTGCCCTTTACAACTACCTGAAAGGTGGTTGTAGACAGGAAGGGGTTGGCCTCTTCTCCCAGGCAACCAGCACCAGAACAAGGGGACACAGTCTCAAGCTGCGCCAGGGGAGGTTCAGACTCGAGGTGAGGAGGAAGTTCTTCACCGAGCGAGTCATTCATCATTGGAACGGGTTGCCCAGGGAGGTGGTGGAGTCATTGACCCTGGAGGCGTTCAAGGGGAGATTGGACGTGGCACTTGGTGCCATGGTCTAGTCATGGGGTCTGTGTTGATAGGTTGGACTCGATGATCCTCGAGGTCCTTTCCAACCTAAGGGATACTGGGATACTGTGATACTGTGATACTGTGAAGAGGTCATTCATGAGGCATGAGTAGCTCTGCTCTGTAACAGAGGAGTCTCCACGGTTTTGTGCAACACCTAAGTTTTCTGAAAGAGCGAGAACCTGTTGGAGGAATTTTTCATTCAATATTTTCTGTTTTAATCTTTATTTATGACGCACTAAGACTTGAAAAACCCAGGAAGTCCTGTGCCAAATTGTAAACACAGATCCATAGATTAACAAACTTTTCTCAGACCCAGGCTAGAAATATTCTGGCATTCTCTCCTTCCACTTTTTTATATAGAGAGATTATAATAACTTCTTCACTAGATGGTGACCTACTGCACACTTTCTGACACTATTTTATAACTTGATGATATGGTTCAACCACTGAAACACCTCAGAAACATTCTGGAAATCGTTCTGAGTAATTTTGCCTGATTTTTCATACTTTCCAGGATTTACCAGGCTGTAAGGAAACAGAAACAAAAAAAACCCAAACGAAACAAAACACCTTTCTTGTGGAATACTTCTCTTTCTCAAGCACTAAAGAGATGAAGTACAACAAACTGCACACATTAATCATCTAGAAAGGTAGGAAACAGAGCTTACCCCAGCACTGGGAATTATGAAATCTGGGTCATATAACCTTTGACAAATTGTGTTCCTGTTGACAAAACAGAGACTTAACTGCTGTTTTCAGAGTGGTAAAATAGAAATGAGGGTGTATAGCTGTTCTATCACCTGCCTTCCAACTCTTATTTTCACAAAAGTTAATCAATTGAAAGGATTTGAATTTGATTTGGGGGTTTTGTTTGGGTTTTTTTGTGTTGGTGTAGGGTTTTGGTTGGTTGGTTGGTTTTGTTTTTCTAAAACTGAACAATCTATTTCCTTCCCTTCAGGGTAATAAAAAAAAATATTAAGGGATTGGGTGGGGTAACCATATTGTAAGTGAACAATGATTAGTAATAGGGTCTCATAGTTTCATAGTTTCATAGTTTCATTCAGGGTTGGAAGGGACCACAAGGATCATCTAGTTCCAAACCCCTGCCATGGCCAGGGACACCCCACACTAGATCAGGCTGGCCAGAGCCTCATCCAGCCTGGGCTTAAACACCTCCAGGGATGGGGCCTCGACCACCTCCCTGGACAACACATTCCAGGGTTTCACCACTCTCATGGGGAAGAACCTCCTCCTCACATCTAGCCTGAATCTCCCCACCTCCAGCTTCATTCCATTCCCCCTAGTCCTATCACTACCTGAGATCCTGAGAAGTCCTTCCCCAGCCTTCCTGTAGGCCCCCTTCAGATACTGGAAGGCCACAATTAGGTCACCTCGGAGCCTTCTCTTCTCCAGACTGAACAGCCCCAACTCCTTCAGTCTCAATTACACTTCCAAGCACATCCCCTCCTCAGAGCCCACAGTTTACTCAGGAATCCCTGCAGACACCAGATCCTGCCTGCTGGGATGGTTATAGGCAGGAAAAGAATGAAGTGAAGCACTGATACTAGACATAAAGCATGTTCATATCATTCAGGAGTTGTCTGTGTAGAAATGAAACCAGAGAAATGCAGTAGATGTGGCATGAGATGTCTGTGGCTCTTAGTTTTGCCTATAAGAAGAGGAATGAAACATGATGCTGCAAACCAAGCAAGTTTAGGGATTATTTTTCTCTGGTAATATGGTTGGTTGATTTAGATTTTTTTGCGTGCTCCATAGTGAGTTGTGATGACAACTCAAAATTGGCAACCTTCAAAGAATCTGAATCACAGAATCAACCAGAGGTTGAAAGAGAGATCCAGGATCATCAAGTCCAACTGATCACCCAACCCTATCTAATCAACTAGATCAGCTTTCTCAAAGCTTACAAATCCCTGTCTGGCTGTACAGCAATCAAAGCTGGTTAGCTATTTGCTTTAGAGATGGCTGGTCACCCACTCCAGTTCAGGTTTGAATGCAAAATACGGAGCACATAATTCACCAGGTTGGAGGAGACTTCCAGGATCATCAAGTCCAGCTGATCACCCAACCCTATCTAACCAACCAGACCATGATGCTAAGTTTCCTTAAACACCTCCAGAGATGTCAAACCCACCACCTCCCTGGGCAGCCCATTCTACTGGCCAGAGAATCACAGAAGAAGTCCAAAGAACTAATCTGTTTGTTCAAAAAATACAAATTATTATGATACTGTAAGTCCTTAGCAATAGGTAGGTTTTGTTTTGAAGTACAGATGTGGGGAAAAGCTCTAGCTCACCAAAATAGTTCCCATATTCTGTTCAGAATATAAAGAAAGTGCACTTCCATACTGACAATGGCATAGGCAGATGATCAACAGGGTTGGCACCTTTTAAATAGAATCACTAATGCTCTTCCTGTTGCAGTGATGTTGCAGCCTTACTGGAATTGTAAAAAAGATGAAGAAGGGCAGGAGGGGTGAATAAAGTCAGCAAGGATTTAAAGTGATCCCTTTGTGCAGTATGCAGAGTTCTCTTTACTGTACTGTATTTGCAAGGCCTGGATGAATTACTTCAGGTGAATAACTTACACTATTGCTTTTGAATTTTTTTTTTCCATCTGAAGGATTATTTCAAGAGCTACATGAAACAGAGTAACACCTGATATATACTTTGCTAATCTTATTCTGTGTTTACAAAACATATCAAGTAACACTGATAACTACTATTTAGTTCTTGTACAGAAGCAGCTTCCTACATTCAGTTATCCATTTCTGCCTTCTCTGTGCTGTTGCTAGTTCTGATACATTTTCTTGACAGAGAGGAGATAAAAATAATCCACACAAAATTCAAGATGCAGATATAAAACAAATTTTCACAGAGATAGATTGTTATTTTTGTCTCCTTTTCTATCTCTCATCACCATTTCAGCACCAGATGCATGCTTGTAACTCTAGAGCAATGAAATGATGAACTATTGCTGTGAATGGATGTGCTGGACATTGTTTTAATTTAGCAGGAATTTAAGGTCTATTAATAGAATGAGATAAATCAAAGGTTGAATTTTAACAGCCCTTAATGATTAACCAGTTTAAAGATTGGCAAGTGATTTTGGAATGTATGCTGTAGTGGAACAGGGGTTTATTTACAGACTCAAGAGCGACAAGATAAACACAACCTTACTATAGGATATCCTAAATCAAAGCATATGTATATATGGAAAGACAAAACAGATGGACACATACAGACAGACAAATATTTGGATTCAGTGATGCAAATAAATGTATAGAATCAAACACCTGGACAGGTAGAACACTGGGTAGAAGAAGCTAGCCTATAGCTAGAATTTCCCTCTTTGAGTATAAATACAATGCATCAGCATGACTAAATTAGAGGTAGTTGAGATTTGCGGAGATTAACTCACCCTGGTCTTCCATGAACTTTGTTTGCAAATGGTCCTAGAGGCATCTCTAGGACCCACAGCCCACTGTGATCCAGGAGAGAGGAAAGTGTCTTATTTAGAATCACTGTTTCTAGAGTCTGAATCTGGCTTTTGTTAACTACCTCCCCATTTTGGCCCAGCTCAGGGCACGTGGTATTCTGATATTTTTCCACCAACTGCAGATGCCTAGAACTTGCTGGATTTTGGGTGCCCCCTCTTTGGGCCATGACCCAAGTACAGGTGTACTAAGCTGTCAGAAGGTTAATAGATCATCATTATTATTTCCAGAAATAAGTAGAAGACAAGGACCCTGATAAGCCAAGGTTGCACCTCTACACTCTGGGACATTGCAGGAGGTAATCATCATTATTGTCCCTAAAGAACAAGGGAAACAGGAGCCAAGAACATTAAAGGGGCACCTTAATGCTCTGATACACTGCCTTTCACCATCTGTATTTGACTTCCCAATGGATTGTTGTGTGACCCATTGTAAGGGAATCACACCCTGTAATGAGTGACACCTCAACTGTCCACAGTGATTCCAAAGTCTCTTTCCTGAGCAGCAGAAACCAGCCTGATGCCTGTTAGGGTACATGTGCAGACAGGACAATTTTTCTGCATGAGTTATTTGCCTTTCTATCAGAGAAATCTACAGGTGTCTGAAGGGTAGTAAACCTTTCTTTTATGATCATTATGTTATTCATTGTATACCTGCCATGTTTATTTCCTTCCTATGCCTGTCCAGCAGATGCACTGACTTCAGATGGAACTCTGTCTTAAGCCACAATAAATGTACTTAGTGCAGAACATTTGCTCCTAAATACACCAGTTTGGTTTGCTTGCTCCTCATCAAAGACAAAGCTTATCCCTCTCTTTCTAACAGTATATATCCCCTGCAGCACCTCTCTCTTTTTGAGCTGAACTGTTTTATTGCTTGTAACATTGCATCTTGTTTGCTGCATTGTCAGTTTGCCTGGGGCATCTCAAACTTATTATAGCATTTTAATAAATACCATCTGCTCTTCTGCATTATATGATGAAAGATATGGTGCTTTGCAGTGCAACTGCCATTAATTCTGGCTTTCAAAGACAGTACTTTTAAGAATATAGAATTAGATTTCCACTAGTATTTTTTTTTCCTTTTTTTGCAATTACATGAGCCTAGATTTGTCTCATTTAACTTTGGGGACCTACCTGGGGTACCTATAATAAGAACACAGTTGCCTTTGGTTCATTGTGGAATCAAAGCAAAGGAAATATGTATGAGATTGTTTATCCTGTAGAGGAGAATAGAATAGAATAAACCAAACCAGGTTGGAAGAGACCTTCAAGATCATCGTGTCCAACCCATCAACCAATCCAACCCACCCAAACAACTAACCCATGGCACCAAGCACCCCATCAAGTCTCCTCCTGAACGCCTCCAATGACGGCGACTCTACCACCTCCCTGGGAAGCCCATTCCAATGGGCAATCACTCTTTCTGTATAGAACTTCTTCCTAACATCCAACCTGAACCTCCCCTGGTGCAGCCTGAGACTGTGTCCTCTTGCTCTGGTACTGGGTGCCTGGGAGAAGAGACCATCATCCGCCTGTCTACAACCTCCCTTCAGGTAGTTGTAGAGAGTGATAAGGTCACCCCTGAGTCTCCTCTTCTCCAGGCTAAGCAGCCCCAGCTCCCTCAGTCTTTCCTCATAGGGCTTGTGTTCCAAACCCCTCACCAACTTTGTTGCTCTTCTCTGGACTCGTTCCAGCAAGTCAACCTCCTTCCTAAACTGAGGGGCCCAGAACTGGACACAGTACTCGAGGTGTGGCCTAACCAGTGCAGTGTACAGGGGCAGAATGACCTCCCTGCTCCTGCTGGCCACACTGTTCCTGATGCAGGCCAGGATGCCATTGGCCCTCTTGGCTGCCTGGGCACACTGCTGGCTCATCCTCTCAAAAATACCTGTCTTTCTCTAGCTGAGACTCCATATGCAGAGCCACAAAGAGCTGTGCTGGTAATTTAGATACTCCAATTACATGCTGATGTTAGATGAATTAATTAGATGAATTAATTCCAGCATGTGACATTAAAACATGTGAATTCTTCAGGGCCACAAATTATTTGAAATCTTGGTCTTCAATAAAGGGGTTTATAAAAAAAATAAGGCTATTAAAACTTCCTGGTTTATCAAATCAGAAAAAGTCCAAAGAAAAAGTCCAAAGGGGACACAGTCTCAGGCTGCGCCAGGGGAGGTTCAGACTCGAGGTGAGGAGGAAATTCTTCACCGAGCGAGTCATTCGGCATTGGAACGGGTTGCCCAGGGAGGTGGTTGAGTCATCGACCCTGGAGGCGTTCAAGGGGAGACTGGACGTGGCACTTGGTGCCATGGTCTAGTCATGGGGTCTGTGTTGATAGGTTGGACTCGATGATCCTCGAGGTCCTTTCCAACCTAAGTGATACTGTGATACTGTGATACTGTGATACTCTCAGAATAATCTTGACAAAGATCAGTCACTGCTTTGTGAGCAGCTTCTATAACAGTTTTTATTGTTGGTACCTCCAGACAGGACAAACACCTGCAAGCATTACAGTTGCTGGGGATAAAAGAGAACAAAAGGATCTCAAGGGCCACATATTTGGAGAAGACCTTTAAAAAGAAGAGGAACAATTATTTTTTCATATTCTTCCCCTACTAAAAGTTGCCATTCTGACCTGACCTTGGATCTTGAGGAGAAAAATAAAGGGCACTTGGGAGGGGAAAAAATATATATATTTCTATAATGTTTCCTTCAGCAAGATGAGAAGATTAAATAATCCTGCTGACTGGAATAATAATGTGGGTTTTTTCTATTCCAAGTACATATGAATGGCCTCTAATGTGCCTATGGATGTATAACTATACATACAAAATTATTCAAAAGACCACCATCAGCTGTCACAAAGGCTGTGTATGATAGCTGAGGATACACAACTGAAAGCATTCCCAGATCACAGAATCATAGAATCAGTCAGGGTTGGAAAGGACCACAAGGATCATCTAGTTCCAACCCCCCTGCCATGGGCAGGGACACCCCACACTACATCAGGCTGGACAGAGCCACATCCAGCCTGGGCTTAAACACCTCCAGGGACGGGGCCTCAACCACCTCCCTGGACAACCCATTCCAGGGTTTCACCATTCTCACAGTGAAGAACTTCCTCCTCATGTCCATCCTAAATCTCCCCACCTCCAGCTTCATTCCATTCCCCCTAGTCCTATCACTACCTGATGTCCTGAGCAGTCCCTCCCCAGCCTTCCTGTAGGCCCCCTTCAGATACTGGAAGGCCACAATTAGGTCACCTCAGAGCCTTCTCTTCTGCAGACTGAACAGCCCCAACTCTTTCAGTCTGTCCTCGTAGGAGAGATGCACACTACCTAGCCCAGAAAGGCCTGAGTCTGTGCTAGTAAAACCTTTTCACCTTAGTAGAAGGAAGTTCACAGGGATATGGCTCTTAAGGGATATCTGTTGTGGCCTGGAAGAAAAACCTCCAGAAATATTATAAAGGGGTCTTGGTTTTCAACAGAAATTACCTTATTTTCTCAGTTTTCAATTCTCTGTGTCTACATGAGATTAGAGGAGATAATAGATTGCCCCCTGCAATAAAGCTAAAGGGGATTTCATTAAATAAATATTTTTTTTTCCACCTATTGTGTAAAATAACTGTGCTGACCTACTGCAAAAATTCAGAAATTACTGTCTAAAAGGAGTGCAACTCCTCATTACAGAATGTAACCTGGTATCTCTGCAACTGTGTCATTCTCTGATAAGAGAAATGACTGCACAGAGCCTCTGGAAACCTCTCACCTCAATTTTGAAACATGAGACACCTAACCTAGAAGAAGTTCTCTACACCCTTTCATTATTCAGAGGAGAGATACAGATACTGTTAAAAAGAGTCATTCAAACCACTTAGGACTGCAGTTGCTTTCTGGAGGTGCCAGCCTAATTTCTTCAGCTGGTTAGCAGGTTAAGATGGTGATACCTGTAATTCAGAAGGGTACCTAAGTGTATCAGAGCCAAAATGCTCTTTATTTTAAATGCAATGTTTTGGGCAATGCTTCTGCAACCTGTATGTAACCACAAAGTATAAGGTAAGATTTTGTCCCACCTGAGGAGACCTAATTATTGCCTTCCAATATCTGAAGGGGGCCTACAAGAAAGCTGGTGAGGGACTTTTTAGGGTGTCAGGTAATGATAGGACTAGGGGGAATAGGACAGAATAGAAATGGGTAGATTCAGATTGGATGTTAGGAAGAAGTTCTTCACCATGAGAGTGGTGAGACACTGGAACAGGTTGCGCAGGGAGGTGGTAGAAGCCCCATCCCTGGAGGTTTTAAAGGCCAGGCTGGATGTGGCTCTGAGCAATCTGCTGTAGTGTGAGTGTAGTGCGCTGTAGTGTCCCTGCCCATGTCAGGAGGTTTGGAACTAGATGATCCATGAGGTCCCTTCCAACCCTAACAATTCTATGATTCTATGAATGCACATCTGGGCAAAAGACCATCAATGTTGGTAAGTTTTTCTATGCTTATCCTTTGTGGTAATTAATGTAACAAGGATATAAATGTGAAGAACAAAATATGTTTTAAAGCAGTGGAAATGTACATGATCTTTCATTAGTTTTAGATGGGAGAAGTAAGGAGCTGCAGAAATATAACAGAACTTCAAGAAATTACTGCCCAGAGATCCCAGCATTTGAAGTGTGGAGGGACAGGAGCATTTCAGCAGACCTCTGAAAAGACAAAGGAAAAAGAAAATGAGAGTGAGATGGAGAGCTCCCTGTTGTATATGATTAGTTTCATTTCATTCAGGGTTAGAAGGGACCACAAGGATCATCTAGTTCCAACCCCCCTGCCATGGGCAGGGACACCCCACACTACATCAGGCTGGCCAGAGCCTCATCCAGCCTGGGCTTAAACACCTCCAGGGACGGGGCCTCGACCACCTCCCTGGACAACACATTCCAGGGTCTCACCACTCTCATGGGGAAGAACCTCCTCCTCACATCCAGCCTGAATCTCCCCACCTCCAGCTTCATTCCATTCCCCCTAGTCCTATCACTACCTGAGATCCTGAGAAGTCCTTCCCCAGCCTTCCTGTAGGCCCCCTTCAGATACTGGAAGGCCACAATTAGGTCACCTGGAAGCCTTCTCTTCTGCAGACTGAACAGCCCCAACTCCTTCAGTCTGTCCTCATAGGAGAGGTGCTCCAGCCCTCTGATCATCCTTGTGGCCCTTCTCTGGACACGCTCCAGCACCTCCAGATCCCTCTTGTAATAGGGGCTCCAGAACTGGACACAGTACTCCAGGTGGGGTCTCACCAGAGCTGAGTAGAGGGGGAGGATCACCTCCCTTGACCTGCTGGCCACACTTCTCCTGATGCAGCCCAGGATCTGATTGGCTTTGCAGTCTGCAAGTGCACATTGAGAGCTCATGTTGAGCTTTTTGTCCACCAGCACCCCCAAGTCTCTCTCCTCAGGGCTGCTTTCCAGCCAGTCACTGCCCAGCCTGGATTTGTGCCTGGGATTGCCTCGACCCAGATGCAGGACCCTGCACTTGCTCTTATTGAACTTCATGAGGTTGGCTTGTGCCCACCTCTCCAGCCTGTCCAGGTCCCTCTGGAAGGCCTCCCTTCCCTCCAGCGTGTCTGCTGCACCACACAGCTTGGTGTCATCAGCAAACTTGCTGAGGGTGCACTCAATGCCACTGCCCATGGCACCCACAAAGATGTTGAACAAGACAGGTCCCAGGACTGATCCCTGAGGGACTCCGCTTGTAAGATTAAGAGCCTAAAGTTCTGAAAAGAGCTATTCTGCTTCAAATAATCCCTCCTGAATGTACCAAAGATGGTCTAACTAGATGCTAGTTTCAGAGTACAACAGCCTTTTTGTACTGACTACACTAGAAATAGTTAGTATCTCTTTGATATCAGGAAAGCAGATTCTATTGAATGGTCAGATATCAAAGCACATGGGAATCTCTTGTCACCTAGAATTTTCAACCACTGTGTTTTAAAATAGCAAAGAACCCGGTGGGGCAACCAGATCTATTATAAATGACTTGGCATAGACTAGGCTAGACAGAAGGGAAAGAGGTCAACTTCTTTCTTATTGCTCAGAGCATCTCTCCGATACTAAATAAAGATGCTGAATCCTTGAACTCCAGAGGTTTTATGACAATGCTGGAGTATATTCAAGAGAGGATTCAGAGACCATTTCAGCAGTACATGTGCCCATAAAACTCAAACTTTCATTACAACTCAAGTTGTAATTCCCTGAAGTTGTGAGGGAACTGGGCTCAGGTGAGACAATACGATTAGAAGCATATGTTTGGTTTTAAACACTGCAAGCACCTTCTGGAGCTGAGAACAGCTGCTGTTACCACTGTTCTAAAGATCTAAGTAAATGAAAGGACAAGGGACCTGTATAAAATACGTGACAGTAATAAAAGAACAGCCTTAATGAAAATTTCTTCATTTTATTTTATTCAATTAAGAGCGTGGGATTAAAAACCAAAGCCATTTAAACATTTATTACCTGGAATATGTTTTATATGTTTTCTTCTGGGCATTGCTCATGAAGATAATTTAATACAGACGTTTAGTTTTACAAAGCCTTACAATTGGATCCTAATCATGTTCCGAATAGAATCTATTCAATAGCCCTTAAGATGTGCTCCTGACCTTGTTTTAAAATAAGAATTGTGTGTGATTATGGATGAAGAACCACAAGTTACAAAGTATTTAGTTATTTTCTGAATGGAGTGCAAAAAATACAGTTTTGGCTCACTAGCTGTCCACTGAGTTTTGTATTTAGCTTTCCCAGTTTATGAATTATCTTAGCTGAAAGCACCCTGAAGGGATGAAATAAGAGTATTAAAGTTTAGGAGATGAAAGGTTGCAAGAATTTCATCCTACTCCTTATCAGAACTGGAAACTGAATCTACAATAGTAAAATATTCCATCAGTCTCTAGCATTTAGCACATGCAGCAGTAACAGTCTTTGATTAGTTAGTAGCAATATAAACCAAACCAGGGGCCATTTGGAGACATGCTCAAATGGTATGGCTCAGGTCACATGCTTAAACTTCCTCCCCTTCCTTCTCCAAAGGCAGAGTGATTGTGTTAAAATTGCTCAATGAAACACTTCATTGCTTATTCTCTAATTATATGTGGGTTTTCACCAAGACATTGTCCAGGGAGTCACCATCATTGGAGGTGTTTAGGAGGAGACTAGATGGGGTGCTTGGTGCCATGATTTAGTTGATTAGGTGGTGTTGGATGATGGGTTGGATGCGATGATCTTGAAGGTCTCTTCCAACCTGGTCTATTTCTATTTCTATTTCTATTTCTATTTCTATTTCTATTTCTATTTCTATTTCTATTTCTATTTCTATATTTCTATTTCATGTCTATTTCTATTATTTCTATTTCTATTCTATTCTATTCTATTCTATTCTATTCTATTCTATTCTATTCTATTCTATTCTATTCTATTCTATTCTATTCTATACCACAATAGATAAAGCCTTAAAAAATAAGCAATATGGGTGCCAGTGCCCTGGACTTAATTTGTTCATTAACATGGTCTTAGTGAAGGACCTGGAATTGACAGTGCATTTATACATAAAGGAGCTTTTCTTGGTTTGTTTTCTTTTCTCTATCTATAGGAAATTTTACATAAGATGACCTACAGATTCTAGATTTTGTACTCAAGATGTAGGAAATACAAGACAGGGTTCAAATTGGGAAGGTAACACAAATTGCAACAATTTAGGTATCCATCCATCCTGTGTGTTCTGTGAAGCAGGGGTTCTCTGAAAAAAAAATCCTAATGGAGAGTTTAACCACTGCTGGAGTGCATAAATCAAGCTTTGCTTCCAATTTAGAAAGAAAATAAATACTAAATGCTGGATTTCCCCTTCAGAGTATGAAATTGGGTTGATGTAAAAACCCAGTTTCCTGTCAGCTATGTAACCATTAACACTGTACCCTAGGTAATGCAGGTAAAACAAAGAGACAATGGAAGGGAACCATGTCAGTGTTATGTTCTCTTCTAATTGTCAATCCCCTCTTCCAGCTCTGAATTCAGCTCTGTGCAGTGCTGGAGAGAGAAGGGGAGAATTGAAAAGCTTGCAATTTTGTTACACACACCACCCCCACCCCCCCAGTCACACTCTTCCACATAACTATACTGCTCATTCTACTCATACCTTTTTATTGGAAACACATACAGCAGATATGGACATCACTTTTCATTACATTTTCCTAAAAATAATATCCAGAGGTGAAGACTATTTTAATTAGCAGCTTCTGATAAGGCTAAGCTCTATTGTGTCAGGCTTCAAAGAAACCTATCCTTTCACAGTGAAAGCATCAGAAGGAATTCCAAAATCTTTTTTCAGTCCATGTCTCTGTGCTGAGATGTGCTCAGTCTGGACATAGCTCTCATCACACTACAGGGAATTTCATACTAGCATATCAATATTAAGAATACATCTCATCTTTTATTCTATAAGGCTTCTGATCAGAATTTATATGCGCTGTCACACACCAGGGTGTCTCAGTGTATGTTCCATGGCATGTAGAATAATGATAGCATAAACCTGAGGTACAGCATAAATGTCAGCACGTTCCCTAAGCTATCTCACATAACCAGTTCAGCTTCTTAATGTGTCATCTTAAAAGTAGCTGCCTTACATCTGCTGTATTCACCTACGATATAGAGGTATTCACCTCTCTACTGCTGCCATGTTGGAAAATAACTTACACTGACAACAATTCTGTTTTCCTTCAATACAATCCTTGAAACAAAACAGTCATACCTGTTGCTTTCTTGTCTAAAATGAGTATCTGTCATTTATAGTGCACCAAATCCTTTGAAAGTGCTTTTCAAAAGCTAATAACTATTTTTCACAGCACTCAATACATTAGGATTTACTCATTTGTCAGCTGGGTAACTGAAGATATAAGGAGTATAGGTGATGCTCAAGGCTGCACATGAAGTTTGAGCTAGCAATAAGGACAGAGTTCAAATCTTTTCTTTCCTCTGCTTTATTGATCACTCTTCCACTTCGTGACTAAAAGACCAGTACAGTCTGTGTTTCTCAAGATTAATCAGTGAGAAGAGATAAGTTGTTGGGGGTTTGTGTGGAGTAGCTTTGTGTTTGTTTGGGTTTGTTGTTGTTGTTGTTGTTGTTTGGGTTAGTGGTGGTGGTGGTGGTGGTTGGTTGTTATTTTTAATGTACAGAAGTTTTCTCAAAGCTTACAAATCCCTATCTGGCTGTACAGAAATCCAAGCTGGTTAGCTATTTGCTTTAGAGATGGCTGGTCACCTACTCCAGTTTAGGTTTGAATGCAAAATACAGAGTACAGAATTAACCAGGTTGGAAAAGACCTCAGAGATCAAGTCCAATCTATCATCCAACAACATCTAATCAACTAAAACATGGCACTAAGGGCCTCATTCCAATCTCTTCTTAAACACTTCCAATGCTGGTGACTCCACCACCTCCCTGGGCAGCACATTCCAATGGGCAATCACTTTTTCTGTGAAGAATTTCTTTCTAACATCCAGCCTAAACCTCCCCTGGCACAGCTTGAGACTGTGTCCTCTTGTTCTGTCACAAATTGCCTGGTAGAAGGACTGACCCCTACCTGGCTACAAGCACCCTTCAGGTAGTTGTAGAGCGCAATAAGGTCTCCTCTGAGCCTCCTCTTCTCCAGGTTAAACAATCCCAGCTGTCTCAGCCTCTCGTCATAGGGCTTGACTCCAGTACAGTTTTGTCTGAAGAAGCAGTTCCTGGGGTTTAGGGTAGGAGACTTTCCAAAGATGACAACTCCTCTTTATAATACACAGTTGTTTCTTTCAGTCAGGAAATACCAACTTTGCGTAATCCAATCCATAAATCCTGGAATGAGATTGTATTGTATTCATTTTGTACCTCTCTGGAGTAGAACTAATCACTTTATTTTCAATGAAAAGGCATAACTGCATGTTCAGAGAATCATCTGGCCAACTGCAGCCATCTGGTTTATAGTTGATAATACTCATGTACTAGAACTGACCAGTTCAGATGAGGCATGCTACACTGAGGCATTACTGAAATGAACATTGCCAGTGCTGCTTTCTGTTGCATCCAGAATTTTAGGACTGATTTTAATTGCTAGACTAGCCAAAGCACACACATTAGAAAGTAGAAAAACAACCAACTGAAAAAAAAGCTGTACACCTCTCAGGAAAATTTAACTACAGTTAAAACCAGGATTTGTGTTAAGTCCATGGAGTGTCCTAAGTGTGATGAGCAATGTTCTCTGGTTGCAGAGGGTTCCACTTAGAACTTAATAAAGTCACAGCACAGTGATGCTTCTGTGAGTTGATTGCTTCTTTTTTATTTCATTTCACTGCATTATTGGGAAGGAAGACTGTTACTAAAAGAGCCATAGGAACAGCTCCTGGAATGTTTTCACCCAACAGTCTTGAGTATTTTTGGGTAAACAGGGGTAAGAAAAGGTAAAACCATGCCTGCAAGCTTGCTTGCAACCCATACGATAGATGGATACCTATCACTGAACCTAATTGTGCTTCAGACTTGCTTTGTTTAGCAGAGTAGACTTAGATTCAGCTTTGTCAAGTGCAGTGTCCAGTGAAGTCAGAACCCAAGGTTATGTTCAAACTGAACAGCCCAGCATGATTTGCAGGCTGCTGTTCTTTACAGTATTTAATTCTTGCAGTCTTTCTGGTTTTCACTTCCATGTAATCCACACAGTGGAAAGAAATTTCTCTGTAGTGGTACTGACAAGAGCTGAACCTTGTCTTTGAATTATAGGATTGTGTTGACTTCTGAAAGTTCTATTTGAACTTATTTTTCTACTATGTATGAAATTTCTTCCTTTCTGCTCACCTGCACTGACATATCCTCTTGCTTTACAGAAGTTTTACATTAGATCGATCTCTCATTCCATTTCAGCCAGTTAAACACACCTGTATGTATTTACAGTTCCATCAATCTGTATTAAAAAGAAGGCTGGCTAGGCCTACTGTGTGGGTGTGAATAGGTCATTGTGGCCATAATTAGCAGCACAGATGCTGACGTTGATGGTTATTTCCTGTGTCATTGCTATATTGTGTCAGAAGAACCCAAGGAGCCTTTCAGTACCTAAAACTCTTGACAAATATTTGACAGGCAGCAGTGGAAAGGGCAAGCTCATGTGAATTTTATCTCACTTAGCAATTACCATCTTTTTAAAGGGCAGATTTAATGCACTGAGAGAATTCTTAAGGTAGATTCGACACTTGTGTTCATTACTTAAAAGGGTTGTTTGACAGAAGAATTAATTTACATTATCTCAACCTCATGCAGCATTTGTATAATATCCCTGTTACTGATTGCTGGCATGACTGAAGAAAGCCCTCAAAGAAGACAGTTGTCATCTTTTACCTGGGAACAGCTTTTGCCACGATGGAGGATGGTGACTTGCCATTCTCTAATTGATAGTCTTGGGAAGGGCAGGTCCTGCCTGACCAACCTGATCTTCTACGAGCAGGTGACCCGCCTGGTGGATGTGGGGAGGCATTGAGTCTATCATCAGTAAATTTGCTGATGACACCAAGCTGGGGACAGGAGTTGATCTGCTAGAGGGTAGAGAGGCTTTGCAGAGAGACCTCGACAGGCTGGACAGATGGGCAGAGTCCAGCGGCATGAGATTTAACACATCCAAGTGCCGGGTTCTGCACATTGGCCACAACAACCCCATGCAGTGCTACAGGCTGGGGTCAGAGTGGCTGGAGAGCAGCCAGGCAGAGAGGGACCTGGGGGTGCTGGTCGATGGTAGGCTGAACATGAGCCTGCAGTGTGCCCAGATGGCCAGGAGGGCCAATGGCATCCTGGCCTGCATTAAGAACAGTGTGGCCAGCAGGAGCAGGGAGGTCATTCTGCCCCTGTACACTGCACTGGTTAGGCCACACCTCAAGTCCTGTGTCCAGTTCTGGGCTCCTCAGTTGAGGAAGGATGTTGACTTGCTGGAACGAGTCCAGAGAAGGGCAACGAAGTTAGTGAGGGGCTTGGAACACAAGCCCTGTGAGGAGAGACTGAGGGAGCTGGGGCTGCTTAGCCTGGAGAGGAGGAGACTCAGGGGTGACCTTATTGCTCTCTACAACTACCTGAAGGGGGGTTGTAAACAGGCAGAGGTTGGTCTCTTCTCCCAGGCAGCCAGCATCAGAACAAGAGGACACAGTCTCAGGTTGCACCAGGGGAAGTTCAGGCTGGAGGTCAGGAGGAAGTTTTACACAGAGAGAGTGATTGCCCATTGGAATGGACTGCCCAGGGAGGTGGTGGAGTCGCCGTCACTGGAGGTGTTCAGGAGGAGACTTGACAGGGTGCTTGGTTGCATGGGTTGATTAGGTGGTGTTGGATGATAGGTTGGACGCGATGATCTTGAAGGTCTCTTCCAACCTGGTCTATTCTATTCTATTCTATTCTATTCTAATATCACTTCGGTTTGATTGGATCAGGACACCTTATCAACACTCTTCTTTTATGAATAAGAGGGGGGGAAAGAGTCAAATTAATAAAAGGAAGCAGAAAAGACAGCACAAAGTAAAAAAAAATAGTAGAAGATACATGAGAAATGTTCTAGAAGATTTTTCTGGAAAAAAACAAAAACTGAAGCAAAACAAATCCAGAAAAAGCCCAAACAATCCCAAAATACTCAAATATATATATATATATAAAAGAAAAAGAAAAAGACTGATTAAAAACTAAGTAAGAGAATATGATAATGTGTTCTGCATTTGGGAATTAGTGTCCTACATTGCAGCTTGAGAAGCCTGGAAGGAAAGAGAGTCTACTATGCCTCTCAAGATATATTATTCTATCCTACAACGCAATGTCAAATGTCTCTTTGAAACCTAAAAAGATTATGTCCATCGCTTCATCCCTATCTGCTCCCTGCATTCTCCTTATGATAAGACAGAGATTTATATTCCTATTCTTCTCAGATGGGTGCATCAATCTCTGCTGTCAGTTGCCTGTCTGAATAACAAACCTGCATATCACAGAACTGGTTTAAATGTAATGTTGATAGATGTTGTTTGTGTGCACTTGACGTCAGCTTACAGTCACTTCCCTCCAGAAGGAGATTTTCCTAAGAAACCCTTATTTTCTATGCTTTCCACATTCTTACTATCAAGAATTAATTCTGGTCATGAAGTCATTGTTTGGGACATTTCTAGAAATTCTGTTCTTCCTGTCACTAAGCTGAGTCACTAAGCTGTCTGCAGCACCCACTGCTGCCGCTCTCTTTTTGGCTGCAAGTACCCTGATTTACATTTTGGGGACGGATGAGTTGCCAACTCTGAATGAAGCTAAACGTTTTAAATTAAATCACCAGTCCACTCACCTGCGGCCTTGTGCTTGGCTCACTGCACTGCTAGCCACTAGCTCAGCTCCAGACTGCAGCTCCCCACTCCTCCCCTCTGCCTGAAGCTTTCACCTACTTCTACCACTCATCTACTTGCAACTAACTAACTTCTCAAAGTGACACTTTTTTCCTTTACCTTTTCCTCCACATAAACAATGAGCACCACTTGGCCTGGGTCCCTCCAAGATGCTGGTTTGGCTCCTGCTCTCTTGGACTTCCAGCAAAAAAATGCTAACATCTCCCAGAATGACAAAAGCCAAGTTACCTTCTCTCCTGAATACTGTTGCACTGACTCCCTATGTACGTACAGAAATAAAGTCAGAGTATTTTTAATGCAATTAGTGAACTATTTACTAATAGTGCACTATCATCAGAACTCTCATTTTCTTTAAGATTCCATTTTGAAAATATGAATCCCCTACACATTTTGTGTTCCTAATTAGCCTCCCTCATAAATCACAGGGAAGTGACTTCACACACTGCTCAGCACATTGCATAGGGATCTGGTTATTTCTTGCATAAGCTACAGATACCTTCATCTGTTTTTTAGTTTCAGACTTCTTGCAATACTCAGTTTGCAAAACTGATTTTTTTTGGGTTTTTTGATAGAATCATAGAATTGTTTGTGTTGGAAAGGATCTTAAAGATCATCTACTTCCAACATCCCTGCCATGGGAGGGACACCTTTCAATAGACCAGGTTACTCAAGGCCTTGTCCAGCTTGGCCTTGAGCACTTCCAGGGAGGGGACATCCACTATTCCCAGGGCAATCTGTTCCAGTATCTCACTACCCTCATTTAAAGAACTTTCTAATATTCAGTCTAAACCTGCCTTTTTCCAGCTTAAACCCATTCCCCTTCATCCTATCACTACAAGTCCTTGTAAAAATCTCTCTGCAGCTTTCTTGTAGGAACTCTTCTGGTACTGGAAGGCTCCCTGGAGCCTTCTTTTTTCCAGGCTGAGCAGCCCCAACTTTCACAGGGAAGATGCTCTAGCCCTCTGATCATCTTTGTGGCCCTCCTCTGCACCTGCTCCAACAGCTGGATGTCCTTCTTGTGCTGGGGGCCCCAGAATTAGATGCAGTACTCCAGGTGGGGCCTCCCAAAGTCAGAGTAGAGGCAGAGAATCACCTCCAACCTGCTCGTCATGCTTCTTTTGATAAACTCACAGTGCAATGCACTGTTTGTGGATTTATTCTTTTCCTTCATATCCCTATATATATTCTTACAGCAGTCAAATGATTAACATAGAAGACACTGATCATCCATAGATGTTCAGTGTTTATCTCACTAAACAGTATAATATAAATGTTCTTTCCTAATTTTTTCAGTCCTTTCACCCAAATTCTTCAGTATGGTCATATTAAAGCTCACATTCATCTGAGATCAATATTTTTTATGTGATTACAAGTCATAGAACTTTTCAATTAAGACTATTAGAAAATGTTTGACTTCGATATCAGTTAAATATTTTGTATATTTTCCTTGTTGTTCCTATCACAGGGAAGTCAATAGCAAGCTTGTCACAGGTCACAGTGGCTCTTCAAACCTAAAGCTATGGTATTATCATTAAAGTTCATGCCAAATTTAACAAGGGTCATTTCAGAATGAGAATGGCCTCAATTCTTATGCATTTCTACCACAGAAAATAGCATTAAACAATGGAAGCACTATGAATGAGCTTCTTGTACGAAATCTTGTTTATTTGTAAATGAGTATATGCATGCATGCTGTGTAAATTTCTGTTGAAGGACACTTGATGGAAGAATTTTGCCTATTACAGTAGTGCAACCAGTCTGAGGATTTATTGTGAGTCTGAAAATGAAACATGAAACAGAATCACAGAATTACAGAATCACAGAGTTAACCAGGTTGGAAAAGACCTTCAAGATCATCAAGTCCAACATATCACCCAACACCATCCAATCAACTAAAGCATGGTACTAAGTGCCTCATCCAGTCTTATTTTAAACATTTCCAGGGATGGTGACTCTGCCACCTCTCTGGGCAGTCCAGTCCAATGGCCAATCTCTCTTTCTGTGACGAATTTCTTCCTAACATCCAGCCTAAACTGCAAAATTGTTGTAGAATCATAGAATTGTTAGGGTTGGAGGGGACCTCAAGGATCATCTAGTTCCAACTGCCCTGCTATGGGCAGGGACACCTCACACTAGATCAGGTTGCTCAGAGCCACATCCAGCCTGGCCTTAAAAACTTCCAGGGATGGGGCTTCTACCACCTCCCTGGGCAAACCATTCCAGCGTCTCACCAGCCTCACAGTGAAGAACTCCGTCCCAACATCCAGTCTGAATCTACACATCTCCTTTTTTTTTTTTCCTTTCCCCTATCATTACCTGACACACCAAAATTCCCTCACCCACCCCATTTTCCCCCTTTTCCTCCTCAAATCCCAGAGCACCTGGACTCTGTTGGAGTCTCCTCCCACCCCAGGTGTGGCCACTTGACCCTCCCCACCCACTCCCCTATTTAATCCACCCCGGGAAGGGCAGGAGCCCTAAGCTGAGCCCATCTGGGCTGAGGATCCTCCTCTCATCACTGGTGAGTACCCCTGGTGCACACTGGGTGATGGTGGTGGTGACAACAAAGGCCGGGGGGCCTGGTGGCCCCCCGGCTCGGTAGGGCCATGACTGATGACTCCTCCAATATCCTCCATGAGTGCAAGCTGGGCCTCCTTGCTGAGGCTGAGCTTCTCTGTGTGGTATCTTGACTGGTTGAGGGTCTTGCACCAAGCTCTGGGATGAGTGCAAAAATGGTGGTGGTGGAGCAGGAGCTGTTTAGCCAGATGATATTATGCTAAATATGCTATTTTTATCTGGAGGCTACTTTAGTCTGCTCTCATCATTCAATAAATCTGCCTTTGTGCCTCATTTACAGACCATTCCTTCCCTCTTACTGCTTCTTTTCAGAAAGGGGGAAGGAAAGGAAGGGGGAAAAAAAAAACCCAATAAAGCATATCAGTCAACTCTGAACAGGAAGCCTTCAGGAAGAGGGGCAGGTTGGAAAGTGAGAATCACTTCTTATGAATTACAAGTCAAATTTCATAAAGAACAGATAGGAAAAGACTGCCTTTTCTCCATTGTAGTTGTGTTTCATGGTGGTAAATGGGGGGGGGGGTGGGGGTGAAAAACAGTCCAAGCTGGCTTGGAAATGCAGTCACACTTCTCTACAGAAGAATCCCTGAGAAAGGGCCATTGTGACAAATTAATACCCCTCCTTCATACAGAAATACAGAATTAATCAGGTTGGAAAAGAAATTTGAAACTGAGTCTAACCTATCATCTAACACCATCTAATCAACCAAACAATGGTACTAAGTGCCCCATCCAGTCTCTTCCTAAACACCTCCAGTGATGGTGACTCCCCAACATCCCTGGGCAGCCCAGTCCAATGGCAAATTGCCCTTTCTCTGAAGAACTTCCTCCTAACATCCAGCCTAAACCTCCCCTGGTGCAGCTTGAGGCTCTGTCACAGGTTGTCTGGGAGAAGAGACCAACCCCAACTGGCTATAACCTCCCTTCAGGTAGTTGTAGAAGGCAATAAGGTTGCCCCTGAGCCTCCTCTTCTCCAGGCTAAGCAGCCCCAGCTCCCTCAGCCTCTCCTCACAGGGCTGTGCTCCAAACCCCTCACCAGCTTTGTTGCCCTTCTCTGGACATGTTCAAGCAACTCAACACCTTTCATAAACTCTCCACTACTAGAATAGTGAACATGACCCGGAAATTTCCAAATAAAAATATTAGTGAAGGATTTTATTCCAAACAGCAAGACCATCAAGAGAACTGTTTCAGACTGTTTCAGGTAGTGATAGGACTAGGGGGAATGGAATGAAGCTGGAGGTGGGGAGATTCAGGCTGGATGTGAGGAGGAGGTTCTTCACCATGAGAGTGGTGAAACCCTGGAATGGGTTGTCCAGGGAGGTGGTCGAGGCCCCGTCCCTGGGGGTGTTTAAGAGCAGGCTGGATGAGGCTCTGTCCAGCCTGATCTAGTGTGGGGTGTCCCTGCCCATGGCAGGGGGGTTGGAACTAGATGATCCTTGTGGTCCCTTCCAACCCTGAATGAAACTATGAAACTATGAAACTATGACTCAGCTAAGCAATGGCATTTTAAAAACTCATGTTATAAACTGAATTTCCCCATTGTGTCTTATTTCATATCATTAGCTTAAATAGCGAATTAAGTAACTCAACAGTTACACACTTTGAAGAAAAAAACAAAGAAAAACCCCAGCTGAGCAAAACACTTTCTTGAATACAGATGGTTTCAATTCATGTTCCCTCTAGTTGTATATTTTCCAAGGAAGCAATCAGATTGTTTTTTACTACATGCCAACTATGTCCTGGTTTTGTGGACCTGAATCTTACAAAAAGTATTTATGTAATTTTTCAAGCATTGAGGAAATCAGCATTATTATTTAGGTAATATTTTTGCCTAAAAAAGACCAATTTTTTTTGTGACAGAAGGAAAAAAGAAATCCTAAATCCTGAATTAAGCTTTTTCTGAGGAGACTTTAAAAGGTATGTAAAATGGAGATGCCAAATTCCAATGAAACTCAGAATAATTTACAATTTAATGTTCTTTTCAATTTTCATTTTCCTTTATAAGTTAAAATTTAGCAACTTAATATTAGCATACCAGGTTGTACATAACTGTAATTACACATGGGCTTGATGGGTTGACCACTAAATGGATAAGGAACTGGCATGATGGCTGCACCCAAAGAGTGGCTGTTAATGGCTCCATGTCCCATGGGAGGCCAGGGACAAGTGGAGTCCCTCAGGGATCAGTCCTGGGACCTGTCTTGTTCAACATCTTTGTGGGGGACATGGACAGTGGCATTGAGTGCACCCTCAGCAAGTTTGCTGATGACACCAAGCTGTGTGGTGCAGCAGACACACTGGAGGGAAGGGAGGCCATCCAGAGGGACCTTGACAGGCTGGAGAGGTGGGCACAAGCCAACCTCATGAAGTTCAGTAAGAGCAAGTGCAGGGT
This sequence comes from Melanerpes formicivorus, assembly GCF_026170545.1. Taxonomy (NCBI): domain Eukaryota; kingdom Metazoa; phylum Chordata; class Aves; order Piciformes; family Picidae; genus Melanerpes; species Melanerpes formicivorus. Next base: position 310,497 of record NW_027142599.1, on the reverse strand, counting down.
CCTGCATCTGGGTCAAGGCAATCCCAGGCACAAATCCAGGCTGGGCAGGGACTGGCTGGAAAGCAGCCCTGAGGAGAGAGACTTGGGGGTGCTGGTGGACAAAAAGCTCAACAGGAGCTCTCAATGTGCTCTTGCAGCCCGCAAAGCCAATCAGATCCTGGGCTGCATCAGGAGAAGTGTGGCCAGCAGGTTGAGGGAGGTGATCCTCCCCCTCTACTCAGCTCTGGTGAGACCCCACCTGGAGTACTGTGTCCAGTTCTGGAGCCCCTATTACAAGAGGGATGTGGAGGTGCTGGAATGTGTCCAGAGAAGGGCCACGAGGATGATTAGAGGGCTGGAGCACCTCTCCTATGAGGACAGACTGAGGGGGTTGGGGCTGTTCAGTCTGGAGAAGAGAAGGCTCCAAGGTGACTTAATTGTGGCCTTCCAGTATCTGAAGGGGGCCTACAGGAAGGCTGGGGAAGGACTTCTCAGGATCTCAGGGAGTGATAGGACTAGGGGGAATGGAATGAAGCTGGAGGTGGGGAGATTCAGGCTGGATGTGAGGAGGAGGTTCTTCACCATGAGAGGGGTGAGTCTCTGGAATGGGTTGTCCAGGGAGGTGGTTGAGGCCCCATCCCTGGAGGTATTTAAGCCCAGGCTGGATGAGGCTCTGTCCAGCCTGATGTAGTGTGGGGTGTCCCTGCCCATGGCAGGGGGGTTGGAACTAGATGATCCTTGTGGTCCCTTCCAACCCTGACTGATACTATGATAGCTGTATTTTGCTACAATGTTACAGATGGTTGCATTGTATTTTGTTACCGAGAGACTCCAGGCTCTTCAATACTCCTTAGTCAATATTCCACATTTGCTTTTTTTCTTTCTCTCCCTTGATGTATTTACAGCTGTGGAATTCAATCATATAGTTACAATCTGCTAATTGATTCTAAAAGTTAAATATATGATTATGTAAACAATCATTATAGGGACAAATAATGGAAAATAAATTGTCCTGGCAAAAAAAAAAAATTTGCAATGTGACAAAAACTTAATCCATGGAAAGTAAAGTAAACCACACAGGCAATAAACAAAACCAATAATGACAAAACAAAGCATGGAGCACAAAATCAAACAAAACAAAACCCACACCACCTACCAAACATTTACCCAAAGTAAAAAAGCAAGCATAAAATAGCAAATGTTGCTGTGAGTTAAGCCAGTGTTTGGGTGGACTGAGGAAAGGAAATCAAACAGCCATTTCATTTAAAAACTCTTCATTGTTTGTTAAATGACATAAGAAATATGCTTACGACAAATCCTTATCTGATGTATGTTGTCGCAGCTCTGTTACGTTCTTGAACATTTGTGAAGGACTGTTGATGTAATTATCATGTCAGATTCTGCACTGGTTAGGCCACACCTTGACTACTGTGTCCGGTTCTGGGCCCCTCAGTTTAGGAAGGATATTGACTTGCTGGAACGAGTCCAGAGAAGAGCAACAAAGTTGGTGAGGGGTTTGGAACACAAGCCCTATGAGGAGAGGCTGAGGGAGCTGGGGTTGCTCAGCCTGGAGAAGAGGAGACTCAGGGATGACCTTATCACTCTCTACAACTACCTGAAGGGAGGTTGTAGACAGGCAGATGATGGTCTCTTCTCCCAGGCACCCAGTACCAGAACAAGAGGACACAGTCTCAGGCTGCACCAGGGGAGGTTCAGGTTGGATGTTAGGAAGAAGTTCTATACAGAAAGAGTGATTGCGCTATGGAATGGGCTGCCCGGGGAGGTGGTGGAGTCGCCGTCATTGAAGGTGTTCAGGAGGAGGCTTGATGGGTTGCTTGGTGCCATGGGTTAGCTGTTTAGGTGGGTTGGATTGGTTGATGGGTTGGACACGATGATCTTGAAGGTCTCTTCCAACCTGGTTTGGTTTATTCTAATAATGGTTTATTCTAATAATGGTTTATTCCACTGAGAGAGAATCTGCCTGTTGAGCAGGGAAAATACGTATACTTTGAACCAATTCATTGAGCCAGTGACTCGATTAATCTTACTCCACAACTTCTAGCTTTGTATCTCTTTGATTCAGCTGTGAAGTGAAGGCTTATGCAAGGTGAACTACCTTTTATTAATCAAGAAGTTCACATATTTGGCACCTGCAGTTCTTTGAAGCGCTGTGAGAAACATATTTATTGTGCTCTCAAGGTAATTTCTAAACTTCTCAATCTGATATCTGGATCAGATGTCTCCTTCAGCCCTTTTGCAGTCTGTGAAATCAGTTCTCAGCAGAAGTAGTACAAGATAAGTAGGACACCTAATCAATCTTCAAACTCCTGCAAAACCTGCTAACAGGTTTTGTATCTCTGTAGTCATCCAAAGGATTAGACTGCTTGGTAAAACAACACTTCCTCTGCCTCTGTGTGCCTTATCCTTTTTTTCTCACTCTGTGATACTGCTACAGGTTTTTAATTCTTTTTGTAAAGTATCCATTTCTACTTTTTTCACTCAGGCAAGAACATTCTGCAGTTGGACCTCAGCTGCTTATACACACCTGAAAGACACGCTCAGCAGTGTATCCTTAGGAAAAAAAAGAAAAAGCCCACCACAGAGTTTATTTTTGCTGTTTCAAAAGTTCAGCCAGAAAGAAAATAGCAATGCCTCAGCTGGTATAACTTACATTACTTGCTACACCCTAGCTGGTATAGCAAAGATCACATTACCATTGAACTAAGTAAGTTAACATTATCCTCTGAAGTTAGTGATGTCTTGATTGTTGATGAGTAGAATCTGGTAGTTACTGTGCAGGGTTTTAATTCCCCTGGCACTTTAGTCACTCCTGAATGTATAACTGGGTTTACAAGTATTCTGCTTTCTTGTATGTCACACTCTGCTCTCTCATTGTTGTTTTTGTTGCTTCCAGATATTTCCATGAGATCCTGAAATAACCTTGATCTCTTCCAGCCACTTTATTAGGCTCCCCTGGTAGACATCCTCATAGTGAGCTCTTGACAGCACTCATCAATTTTAGATGCTTCAATTAATTGCACCAGCACCTATCTCCCGGCTGCCTCTGTTAGCTCCTTCTGCCAATACTTTAAAACCTCCAGCAAAGCAACAGTGTGGGATGGAAACAGCTCAGTAATTTTAACACAGCAAGGATGGGCAGATAGTTAAAACAAAAGTTTTAGTCAGACATATCCTGCATTTTCCCCCCTCCCCCAAATTCAATTTTCATCTGTTTCTAGGGATTTACAATACAGAAATCAAGAAAGATTGATGAACCAGGCTTTTTCTTATTCATTTTCCCCTTCTTGTTAGTAGGGCTGTGTTGTCTCCTTCACTGATGAGCTCATGAGGGACTGAACTCAGAAGCCTTGAAGACAATATGTAGTCATCCCCAGCTGTCCTCTATTCATGCATTTGGAATGAATGTGTATGTGCTTCTGTGTCTCTATGGTGAGATCTGCAATTCATGAACACAATGAATTAATTGTTCTGCTGTGAATTATCTATGTAATAAGAACAAATAATATTTGCATGTTTTTGTGGAAATCCTTTTAAATGAAAAAGGAAGAAAAACTCTTTGCTGCAAATTCCTCTGTTGGAGTGCATATTTGCTAGCAAGTGCTTTTAAATTCTTATTTGTGTATTTCCACATTTATTTGTTGGTTTTATACTTAATAAAGAATTTGGGAACTGGCCCAATGAAAAACACAAATCAAATCTACTGTTCTCCTGCAGCTGTTCAGTACTGATGTCACCAAGGCTCAATATAAGGCTGTCACATTTAATTAGACAAATCATAAACTTTGACACAATTAAATATTCAACTAATTTATTGGGAGGCTAAATACACAGTCCACAGAACTACTTCTACTGCAGAAAAAGTTAAGATGCTGAGGTGAAGACAAACAAATGCTTGCTTACAGAAACAGAGTAGTCTTACCTAGGCTGTTACAGGATGGTGTTCTCAGGCTTGGCTGTTGTAGGTTAAGGGTAACCAAGAGCTAATTGGTATAACCCGGGCAGCTTCTTCCAGGATGTTTTATCTGTTATCCTTTTCCATTTCCCTGTATCACTCTACTTAAGGGAGTGCACAGCAAATATTCTCTTCTATCCTCTCTCTTGGGAGGTGTGTGCCTGTCTGTATGGTTTGGGGGACTGAGGCATTCTCCTGGCCTTGACTGGCTGTGAATTTCCAGCACTGAGCCTATTGAAGCCTGTGGTAGGACTGGGTCAAGTTGGAGGCAGTTTGACTGTTCTTGGGCCTACTGAGGCTGGGTGCGGTGGAGGTTTCTGGAAGGTTTTGACCTGGTAGACCCAGGCGAAGAACTGAGCCAAGTTTGTGAATGTATTCCTTTCACTGGAATGTCTTTTGCATATATTTGTAAATAGAATTTCCACTTAAACTTCCAATCTAGTGTGGATCAGTTTTATTTTTATTCCTTGGGAAGCAGTAAAACCCCTGTTCTGTCTCTTTGCCCTGGGCACCTCATGGCTCAGAACTAGGGCATTGGCTCATCTTTACCTTGTGCACATGTATGTTTACATGAAGTACTACAGCCATAACTTCCTTTCTGTGTAGTTTGCAAAATTGAATTTGGTGGAATATTCATTAAAAAAAAAGCCAAGATATGCAAATTGTGATCTCTTTGTGTATTTTGAAGTCCTTCTATTAGGCATTTTCACAGTATGGTGTGAATTGAATTATATGTATGCTTGGGTTAAATTCTATCCAATATTTCTAGCATATTTTAATTTCAATGAAGCACTGGTTAGGCCACACCTTGAGTACTGTGTCCAGTTCTTGGCCACTCAGTTTAAGAAGGACATTGAGACTCTTCAATGTGTCCAGAGAAGGGCAACAAGGCTGGGGAGGGGTTTGGAACACAAGCCCTATGAGGAGAGGCTGAGGGAGCTGGGGTTGCTTAGCCTGGAGAAGAGGAGGCTCGGAGGAGACTTTATTGCTCTCTACAACTACCTGAAAGGAGGTTGTAGCCAGGTGGGGGTTGGTCTCTTCTGGGCAACCAGCACCAGAACAAGAGGACACACTCTCAAGCTGCACCAGGGGAGGTTTAGTCTGGATGTTAGGAAGTTGTTCTTCACAGTGAGAGTGATTGGCCATTGGACTGGGCTGCCCAGGGAGGTTGTGGAGTCTTCATCATTGGAAGTGTTTAAGAAGAGCCTGGATGAGGCACTTTGTGCCATGGTTTAGTTGATTAGATAGTGTTGGATGATAGGTTGGACTCAACGATCTCAAAGGTCTTTTCCAACCTGGTTTATTCTATTCTACATGGAATCCATGTGACCATGTTGATAGGTTGGACTCGATGATCCTCGAGGTCCTTTCCAACCTAAGTGATACTGTGATGCTGTGATTTGTCAAGGAGGAGAATTTGGGTTTTAATGGGTACACTTATGAAGGGAAGTTTTTCTTGTATTTTGTTGTTTTTTTGTTTTTTTTTCTAGAAAGAAAAACTATTATGGAAAGTTATATGGTGAAATTGAGTGTATTCTGTGTTCAAATACAGAACAACATTTTTGCTGTATACGTGATGATTATCGTATTGGAAAACATGCTGTTTCTCTAGAGGAACCAAGATCTGGTAAACGGAGCTGAGCGCCTTGTGTGTAATTTATAACTTATTGACAGTGAAGGACTGATCCAATTAGTATGTGATTAATCACAGGTTCCTGTAGGTCTCAGACTGTGTATTGAAAATTTATGGGCTAAAAGAGTAGATCATGCACATGCCTTCACCTAACAGGTAATCACCACCGGGGAATGAGCACTACATTAAAAAAAACCAGGGACAACATGGGCAGCAGTGCAAGCTGCTAATTATTTGATTAATTCTCACTGTCACTAAGAAGCACACTTTAACCAGACATCCATAATCATAATGACAGTATCTGTGTTGCTCTGTTCACATTTTTTTTTAAATTAATTAATATTTTATTGTCACCAAACAGCAATGAAAATATTCAACGTTTCCAACTTAAGAATAAAAAGAACCTCTTTGGGGTTTCAACAATGCAGGAAACTAAAATCAGCTATACAGAATTTAATTGTGAGATATGAGACATGAGACCTTGAGCAGCATTTCAAATGTTTGTGGTATTAAAATGTTAATTTTTAGAGAAGCCTAATTGGCATGAAAAGCGACATGTCTTATTTTGAAACAAAACTAGTGAAATAGTGCCCTGGGCGAGGCATTAACAAGACAGCTAAATCTGTTCTGAGCTGCTGCCCCTTTCTCCTCCCTCTCTGTTGCAGGGTCCGGACAAGGAGCCTTATAGGCAGGTGCCGTTAAGGCTGCCTGGAGGGGAGTGGAAGCTGAACCCAATCCCTGAGCCTCACGTTTCAGAGAGGTGACTGCACATGTCAGACACTGTGAAAGGAGGAGTGTGCAATTTACACACCACACAAACCTTTTTAATTGATTGGCGGGATTTGAATGGTTAATGTGCCATTGGGCCATTCTATTTTCAAAAAGGGAATTTATAGGGGAAGACCTCCTATATCTTTTGCTCATGACACTCACAGCTTGCGTGCTCATTTTTCTCTTATCTCTCTCCACTGTTCATCAATGGGATTCAAAGCGGCAACAAGCATCCTACTTGCTCCTCTCTTCAGGGCAATTAGCTTCTTTTAACAGCATTGTGCTCGAGTTGGGCCTCCACTATAGCAGCCTGCTCTCTCACTTCCTCTAATTTGTGGATGCTGCCCTTTGGACTATAACTATGAACTCAAATACCTCTTCATCCAGCAAAGGTTCTGGTAGTTAGAAGCTGGGTGGTTCATGAGTAGATTACTCTATTTTACCTGGTTATTTTGGAGGTTTATAGCTTGTTACATCTTAGTTAGCTCCATCGTGAACTCAAGGTGATCCGCCTATGCCACTCAAGGCAGTATTGCTTTTTGCTTTTGCGCACATAGGGAGATTCCAATTTGTTCCTCAGTATTCCAAGTTCTGATTGTTCTAGACTGTTATTCTACTGTTTATTAGCCTTCTACTGTGTGTAAGCAACCTGTCATCAACTGGGCAAATGAACCTGAATAAAATTGGTTTGGGAAAGCAATTTTTTATATTTAATAAGTAATATTAATATTTGATCCTGTTTCTGGCCAATAAAGGGAAGGGAGGCCATCCAGAGGGACCTTGACAGGCTGGAGAGGTGGGCACAAGCCAACCTCATGAGGTTCAATAAGAGCAAGTGCAGGGTCCTGCATCTGGGTCGAGGCAATCCCAGGCACAAATCCAGGCTGGGCAGGGACTGGCTGGAAAGTAGCCCTGAGGAGAGAGACTTGGGGGTGCTGGTGGACAAAAAGCTCAACAGGAGCTCTCAGTGTGCACTTGCAGCCCGCAAAGCCAATCAGATCCTGGGCTGCATCAGGAGAAGTGTGGCCAGCAGGTCAAGGGAGGTGATCCTCCCCCTCTACTCAGCCCTGGTGAGACCCCACCTGGAGTACTGTGTCCAGTTCTGGAGCCCCTATTACAAGAGGGATGTGGAGGTGCTGGAAGGTGTCCAGAGAAGGGCCACAAGGATGATCAGAGGGCTGGAGCACCTCTCCTATGAGGACAGACTGAAGGAGTTGGGGCTGTTCAGTCTGCAGAAGGGAAGGCTCCGAGGTGACCTAATTGTGGCCTTCCAGTATCTGAAGGGGGCCTACAGGAAGGCTGGGGAAGGACTTCTCAGGATCTCAGGGGGACTAGGGGGAATGGAATGAAGCTGGAGGTGGGGAGATTCAGGCTAGATGTGAGGAGGAGGTTCTTCACCATGAGAGTGGTGAAGCCCTGGAATGGGTTGTCTGGGGAGGTGGTTGAGGCCCCGTCCCTGGGGGTGTTTAAGAGCAGGCTGGATGAGGCTCTGTCCAGCCTGATGTAGTGTGGGGTGTCCCTGCCCACGGCAGGGGGGTTGCAACTAGATGATCCTCGTGGTCCCTTCCAACCCTGAATGATACTATGATAAATAGTAAAACAAACTCACGACTTCTTAACTAAAGTAGGAAATTTTGGCATTTTTATCTAATGGATTTGTCATGATGAATTAAGATACTCTAATAATAATAATTCTCATCCTTGCTGGTGGCATATACACCCCTCCATGATTTATCAAAGTATCTTATACAAGCCTGTTATTACATGACTTCCATTTTTCAGTTGTTCATTTCATTCCAGGCTGAATTATCATGATTAAATTTCTGATGAGTAACAACCTTATGATGCTTAAACCTGACAGTGAAGTGGAATGCAACAATGGTATTTTGATAAAGTAGATGATGAAATAGGATAGAAAAACACAGACTTGTCAGAGCTAAGCCATAACCCTCCCAAGCCTTTTCAGTTTTGCAATAAAATAATTAAAATTATAGTCAACATAGGAAAAAATAGAAGTGTGAAAAATTGGTAAATTCGAAGTTGAAAGCACCAATTTTTCAGGTGAACAAGAAGGCTAAATCTTCGTCTCTGTTTCAAGACTAAGTTAGTAGAACAGTACCTTTGAGTACCATAATACAAGACTGAAAATCAAGACTTGAAGACAAGTGTGGAATCTCCATGTGTGCCTCTCAAAATCATCTCTCATGTATTTCTTGTTTACACCAATATACTCTTAATCTTGGTGTATTCTCTGTGGCTTAGCTGCAAGACTGATCTAGACAACCTGGGTTTCCTCAACAGAGTAGAGAAAAACTGGACTGCATTGGCAGGATCCTTTTAACTCAAAATAGAGAGCTAAAATATATGGACTAGAAGAACTTTTATTTTTTTTCCCCTCTGAATTTTCTGCGAGGATACCTGTCTTTTACACACAGTATAGAATCAATAAGGTTGGAAAAGACCTCAAAGATCACCAAGTCCAACCTGTCACCCAAGACCTCATGACTACTAAACCATGGCTTCAAGTTCCATGTCCAATCCCTTTTTGAACACCTCCGGGGACAGTGACTCTACCACCTCCCTGGGCAGCCCATTCCAATGGCTAACAACTCTCTCTCTGAAGAGCATTGTAGATCCATCAAATAAATTAGCTCAATCAGGCATGGTCTCCCTTCAGTAAGACAATTAAAATAAAGGTAGAAATAGTATTGTTTCCCTAGGAAGGTTACCTTCGTTGTTGTGTCTACGGTAGTGATAGGACTAGGGGGAATGGAGTAAAACTAGAAGTGGGTAGATTCAGACTGGATATTAGGAAAAAGTTCTTCAGCATGATGGTGGTGAGACAGTGGAACAGGTTGCTGAGAGGGATGGTAGAAGCTCCATCCCTGGAAGATTTTAAGGCCAGGCTGGATGTGTCCCTGTCCATGGTAGGGGGATTGAAACTAAATGATCCTTGAGGTCCCTTCTAGCGGTTCTACGATTCTATGATCTTTCACAAGTGGAATATGACAGAAAAGACAATGATCTAGTGAACTGGAACATTTCTTAAATCATATAGTTACTGAAAACTGATTGCTTGTTTTTTGTTTAATGTATGATTCTTCTCCTGCTGATTTTGAAACAATAAAAATCAGCTGCTTGATTTACCTGTGTTCTCCACACACAGTTCAACAATATATACTGTGAATTGATTGACAGAAAAAAATCAACCATGGGTAGCCCTACTGACCTTTATGATACCAGAAAGGGTCAGCTTTTTCTGTGACTGCCCTTTAGCTAGTAATTGCCACCAGATTTCCAAAATTGTTGATGATGAATAAAAGACAGTTTTAGTCTCACTTGCTGAATAACAGCAGAAATAATAGTTTTGCTGAATTTATTCAGACAGCCTGAATAATGGTGTCATAAACAGAATTTTTTCTGACAGAGCAGGAAAATCATGTTTTTTCATGTTGATGATATATTGACCTCTTTTTCATTTTTCATTTCCCACTTATTTTTAGAAGAAGAGTAGATGAGTGAGCAAAATCAACTCTTCTAGAGTTCTCAGCATTTCTTGTATGGAGATAAATTATTTTTCAATTCTGTTACCAGTTTGGAAACTGTGCTGGTGATTCTTAGTCCACTTCAAACCATTGTCAGAAAAAAACTTAGTTATTTCTGGCTTTTCCTATCATTCAATAGTCATGTTGAAACACAGTGAATCATACAAGAGGACACAGTCTCAGGCTGCACCAGGGGAGGTTTAGGTTGGATGTTAGGAAGAAGTTCTATACAGAGAGAGTGATTGCCCATTGGAATGGGCTGCCTGGGGAGGTGGTGGAGTCACCATCATTGGAGGTGTTCAGGAGGAGACTTGATGGGGTGCTTGGTGCCATGGGTTAGTTGTTTAGGTGGGTTGGATTGGTTGATGGGTTGGATATGATGATCTTGAAGGTCTCTTCCAGCCTGGTTCCAAACTATTATTCTATTAGAGGCATTGTCAAAATGCAGGCCATTCTTAAGGGTAGGTCTGTAGAGTTCTCTTCTTTGCAGGGATATGGGAAAATATGTATTTTGGTGCATGGAGGTTTTGTTACTTTCAGTGAGTTTTATTTCAGTTACTGCTCAAAAAAAAAAAAAAAAAAAAAAAAAGCTTTTATTTATTTGCCAGTCCTGATTTGTTCCAATTTCATTCGCTACCATCTCTAAATTAAACTCACAAGGTGCATCAAAAGAAAGCAAAGTGCTCTTGGACTTGGATAGCATTTGAATGAGATCTGTGAAACTCACTTTAGACAAGACCAAGGTAACACTCTTTAGATGGTGACTAATGGGGCAGGAATTATTTCTTCTATCGTTTCTGCAGAACCTGTGAACACTTTTCAGGACTGAACTTCTGGGTATGGAGATGAGGTATTCGGGGAGGTGGTTGAGTCATCGTCCCTGGAGGCGTTCAAGAGGAGATTGGACGTGGCATTTGGTGCTATGGTCTAGTCATGGGGTCTGTGTTGATAGGTTGGACTCGATGATCCTTGAGGTCCTTTCCAACCTAAATTATACTGTGATATTTGTTTACTCCTGTTGCATGGGCTGATCTTAATTAACCAGAATGCGATGGATAAGCCAATCTCTTGAGGGAGCTGGAGTTGGTTAGCCTGGAGAAGAGGAGGCTCAGGGGAGACCTTATTGCTCTCTACAACTTCCTGAAGGGTGCTTGTAGCCAGGTGGGGGTCAGTCCTTCTCTCAGGCAGCCTGTGACATAACAAGAGGACACAGTCTCAAGCTGTGCCAGGGGAGGTTTAGGCTGGATGTTAGGAAGAAATTCTTCACAGGAAGAGTGATTTGCCATGGGAATGGGCTGCCTGGGGAGATGGTGGAGACACCATCACTGGAGGTGTTTAGGAGGAGACTTGATGGGGTGCTTGGTGCCATGGTTTAGTTGATTAGATTGGGTTGGATGATGCATTGGACATGATGATCTCAGTTGCTTCAAACCTCGTCTGGTCTATTTTATTCTATCTTTTTCTCATTATGGACTTTAATGACAAATCTTTTCAATATCAGATTTAGTTTATTGAAATACAAATTTTGCTGACCAGTGACTGAAAATCATTGAGAAAACACAACTGATCTAAAACATACATTGCTGCTTGTTACTTGGCATATTACATTCCTCAGACTGCACTGGCTTTCTGTTGGTTTCTGGGAATGTGTACACACTGGAAGAGGTTTTTCTTCCTTTCACAGCATGTCTTAACTTGAACTTATAGACTTTCAGTGCTTGTGGAAAACCTCCATTTCTTTCTTAAGTCTTTGTTTTTGGATTTGTTTGGGGTTTTTTTTGCTTGTTTTGGTGGTGGTGGTTGGTTGTTTTGTTCATTTGAGGGTTTTTTGGGTGGGTGGTTGGTTTTGGTTTTGTTCTCTTGTTTGTGGGATTTTTTTTAATTAGGTTAGTGAGTTGGTCCTGATCATACTGAAATACTGAAAAGGAGAAAATTTGTGTTTTGGAAGCAATTATTAAATACAAATAATAGCTATCTATGCTATTAATTTTATTAAGGTGTTTAGAGTTTGTAAGGATTATACAAATACAGAAATGTCGATTTAATTTAGTGAATTTAATAGATTTAGCACCTTTCTTCCTGCTAATTCACTGTTTCAGAGCTTGTACCTCTGCCTTCAAAGAGAGTAAGTATCTTTAACAAACTTCTAACGTGTGATACTACCTACACTACTACATAGACCTGTGACAGTTTTAGGCTGTGCCTTTAAAGCTAGCTGCAAATTTTCAAGCAGGAGAGTGAGGAAGTACAAACATTTTATTATGAAGTAATTTATCCTTCAAAGTATTAAAGGATAAAGAAAGTGAAATTTTGGATTAGATTCATACAAGCAAGGCCTTCCAGTGAGTTCAGTGTTCCTTTAAAATACTGTGACTGTTTGAGACTGTGCCTTTAAGAAAGGGACAGTGCTGGGACACTCTAGCTGAATGTTTTGGAATAATAACAAAAACAATCAGATATTCTAAATGAATTTCATTGGTAGATTGGTAGAATGCAGTTTTAAGTTTTAGTGCAGCTGGAATTTTTTCTCAGTTCATTCCTTTCCCTCTCCTTTCCAGCTTGCCTGCCTCTGGGCACCTAGCCAGAGCAACCTTGGATAAAGATAAGCACTAATCCTGCTTGAGGCCTACTAACTTCCTTAATAACTGCGTTTTTCTCTCTTTCTAACCCTTTTTGGGGAAAAAGGGAGGTAGAGGGAGAGAGTGGGGTACAGAGGGGGATCTCTTCTCTGTCCGGAGGAGGGAATTTTGCTCCTGTATTCTATTTTTCCCTTGTTGTATATTTCTGTATATATATTGTAAATACTGTATATATTGTATATCTTGCATTTTCCCATTGCTTCTAAATATAACTACATCCCTTTGCTTCTCCAGCTGAGTTAGCTGTGGGTTTTTTTCCCTCTTTGTGGGGGAGAGAAAACTAGGCCTTCTCTCTCAACCCACTACAAATACTCAGAAAAGGAGTTAATACAGCTGAATCAGCTGAGTTTTCCAAAATTTTGTTGCCCTAACTTTTAGAAAGACAGCAAAACAGAGAATGCAAGAAAAGGGGAACTCCTTCTCTTGAATCTCAAAGAACTTTACAACTTTTGTTTTCATAAACTGCATAGAATAAAAAGCATTTCCGAACATGGCTGCTTCCCCTGGAAGTTATTTGGAGTTCTTTTCCTGACTGTTAGGGAGATTATAAGCAGAGACCAAGAGTATCATTTTACTCTCAAAAGAAAATATTTAATTCCCCCTTTTTTATTGAATATTAGAATTGTACAGACTGATTCAGATGAGTTTTTAATTAAATTCCCCCCAGGCAGGGTTTCGAGTGGTTACTCCAAGCTTACCTGATATTAAAAGAGGAAATTACCAGTGAAATTAAATCTAAATCTGCAAATTACAGCAGCCTCAAGACAGTAGTGAATTCCATATTGGAAATTAATGTAAGTTTAAAAACTTATTTATTCTAGTTTAGTGGAAATACATCTTGTTATTTCCCCTGATAAATATTTGAGGTATTCATCACCTTTTAAATACATCTTATCTAAAGGTAGAAATAGGGAAATAATTTCTTCAATGAAAGGATAATTTTTGCCTTCCCTTTTCACAATTTTTTTTGTTGCTCTTTTACATTTTTTAAATCAGTTCAAGTATTGAAATCAGCTTCAAGTATTGTTTTCTGTCTTTAAATTACCAAGATACATTTTGGCAGTTATTCCTCACAGAATGGTGTTGTTTGTGGAAGAAAATGACTCTGAACAGAAATAGGTTGACATTAGAATAAACCTTTATTAGAATAAACCAAACCAGGTTGGAAGAGACCTTCAAGATCGTCATGTCCAACCCATCAACCAATCCAACCCACCCAAACAGCTAACCCATGGCACCAAGCACCCCATCAAGTCTCCTCCTGAACACCTTCAATGACGGCGACTCCACCACCTCCCCGGGCAGCCCATTCCATAGTGCAATCACTCTTTCCATTTCTAGACCAGGAGACCATTTGTGATGAAATTCAGGAAGAAATCTGAGCTAACAGACTGAAAGAACTGGAGAACAGAATGTGCTTCAGGAGCATGGCCCCACAATCCTTAATTATCTTGCAAACTGAGCTGCTTAGTGTGCATATCCCAGTCACAATAACATAAATTAATGGGGTTGTGGAAGACGAGAAGTTTGTCTCTCTTAATGTAAATCAACAAAGATAAACTGATAGCAGAGCCACTGGAAAGAATCCTGTCTACCACATCGGACTAATCCTGTCTACCAATCCTGGATGCAAATCAGCTTGTGATTGCATCATGATAACGTCGGACTACAACAATGGACCTAACGACCCAGCCATCACGCTTTTTGGACAGGGTGGTTCCCGCCCATCAAGTACCTTGGGCAGGGTGACAACAATGGACCTAACGACCCAGCCATCACGCTTTTTGGACAGGGCGGTTCCCGCCCATCAAGTACCTTGGGCAGGGTGATACGATGGTTTCCACCACCTGTGTAAAGGAATGTGGGAAGACTTGTCTGAATGGAGGGGGGGGGACGGAGGCCCCCCTCGCCTCCATCCAAAAATCTTGCCCACATACACAGCGATACACAGAAAGATTTCCGGGGGAACAGATACCTGGATTACTTCCTTGCCTCTGGAATACCTGACATACCAACACCTGCCTGAGGACTAAAAAACTGTATAAAAGACCTGAGTGACACTGTCAAGGAAGAAGAGAGAAGACGGCACCATAACATCACGGGGCAACGCAACGCATCTTGGACTCTCACCACCCTGACCGTTGGTAATATAATCTCTTTCTGACTTTCTCCTTCTAATTCCTTCCCTCCTCTCTCTCTCTCTCTCTCTCTCTCTCTCTCTCTCCATTTTCTCCCTCTCCCTTCTTATGTCCACTTTATCTAATAAATAGCCTAGCTGTTGATACTTTGGCCTCGTTTGTGCCTTTAATTTCACAACACGGGAATATTTAAAAGAACTGTGTCTCCGGACCGAGACATCTAATGTCTCCGGACCTTGACATTTAATGGCGTAGTCGGCAGGATTCCCGTGCAGTGAAAAGTATCACAGCAAAATTATTGCATTTCTGAGAACCCCGAAATGTGTGTGTGTGCCTGAGACGTACTTTTAGTACGAAGCGAGAGTGGAGTCCAGATTCGCGTTTCCACTCGCCCGCGAGGGAAGTGGCCGGAGAAGGACGAAGCGAAATTTTCAGAGAGACTGTGTGGGAGTTCTCAAAAGCTTTAAATGTGTGTGCTTTCTCGGGGAAGATTATCCGGGGTACAACTGTTGGTTTTATAGTGTGACCTCCTCGAGAATCCTCTGTACCCTGCTTTAAATTTGTGTGTGCATTCCCGGGGAAGATTATCTGGGGTACAACTGTTGACTTTATAGTGTGACCTCCCCGAGAATTCTCAGTACCCTCTTTTAGGAAACCCAGTGTTGGTGATATTTGTAAAGTGTGGCTTTCCCGAGAAGCCCAGTATTGCAGCAAAAGTTGAGAAACTTCTGCCGGTGTGTGTTCGCTCAGGGAAACAGAGTAACTCTTCCCTAAGAATCACAAGGTTGTTATCCTAGTGTAACAAAAAAAAATTGAGGTACAAAAGCTAAGAAGCTTTTGCAAGTGTGGGTTCACTCAGGGAAATAGTGTGACTTCCTTGAGAAGCCCAAGTTGTTGTTGTTTTTTCTTGTGTGTGACCTCTCCTGGGAAATCTATTGTGCATTTTTTCCTGGAGAAGATTTTGCTGGTACAAACAGTGTTTTTATCTGAATCCGCTGTGAAACTTAGTGCCCCATTAAGAAATGCTTTGTGAAACAAAAGAGATGGCCCGGTGTGAGAGGCTTTTTAACCTTTTAGAAATTCACGGGGCCCGCCCATCTATACAAGGTCTTGATTGGGCTTATGAAAACTGGAATAATTTCCAGAGTGTGGCTGATCGTATTTTGGCTCTGCAAAAGGAAGCCAAGGCAAAAACCGGAAAAGGGAAAGCTTTTATTTGTGCAGTGTTAGGCGCCTGTTTAGCAGCTGCAGTGAGAGAGAAAGAGGAGTGGTATGAGAAAGAAAATAAGACTATTTCCTCTTTGCAGGGCTTAGTAGACGCACTACAAAGCCATGTGGCTACTTTAAAAAATGTAGTAGCAGATCTTAAACTTCAATTGGAAGCAAAACAGGAGGGGGATTACCCGGATCCTGCCCCCATATATCCTCGGGCAGAATTGACAGCGGCTAAGGAAGCTGCTGCGCATATCAGACCTCTCATTAAAACTGAAGTTTTATATGAGGATGGGGAGGTTACCCCCACTATCACAACCAAAGAAACACCTTTCTCCTCAACTGAATTGGCCAAAATTCGTAAAGAATTTGCACGTTCTGCTGGGGAATCTGAGGTGGAATATGTCTGGCGAGTTTCAAAAACTGGAGGTGATCAGATTCTGTTAACAGAAGCTGAAGCCATGGGCTATTGGGGTGATAATGTTTTTCTAACTACAAAAAACAGAAGTGGACCCTGGAGTCTTACGCAAAGGGCTGCCTATTGGGCAGGGGGGTTTGATCCAAAAGAGAGGGGTGAACCCCTAATTCTGCGGGGAGGGATGAATCAGATAATGGAGAATGTGCAAAAGGCTGCATGCCTGCAGATGATATATGAAAGGGAACTAAAACATCATTTTGAATCCCCTCTTTCTCTCCTGGTAGACGCAAACAGAATGACTGCCCTGGTTAGGGGCCTCCCTGACTCGCTTAAAATAAGAGGCATCCAGCTCCAAAAAGAAATAGCTGATACCCCAATTTCCTCCAGGATGCAGGCTGCTCTAAGAGATAATTTAGCACACGGAGGCAGCCAGCCTGACTTGAAACCATGGACGTGGGAGGAGGTCGGAAGGGAGTTATTAGACTATGCCAGGCAATATAGTATCCCTGAAGAAATTAAAAAAACTGACCCTAGGGGCTTGAGGCATGTAAAACTGAACCACTTGCCCTCAAGTCCCCAGGGGTTTAACCGTGCCCCCAGCCGGCTTGGAACAGGGGGCAGGGAACACACAAATACCCGGCAATATTGGTGGAACTTAGGTCTAAAGAAAAATATCCCCAAAGAAGTGATAGATGGGCTAAACACAAAACAATTAGAAGTGATTGTGAAGAACTGGCCTGAGCCCAATCAGAAAATTGAGCCCACTGCACCCCCCTTAATAGACCTGTCTGAGGAGAATAAAGGCATGCCTTCTTTTCAGCCTCAGGGAAACTGAAGTCTTCACCCCCCAATGGTGGGCGGAGGGGTGAAGGGTGGATGTATATTCGTCAGCTCACCGAAAATGGCCAGGGCGATTTACTAATCACTGGCATTGTAGGACCAAAACAAATTCCTATTACATTTTTAGTAGACACCGGGGCTCAGATCTCAGCTATTAAAACGAAGGATGCTACTGATTGTGGAGTGGTGCCCTCCAAACAAAAATTGCTGGTAGCAGACGCCCTGGGTCAAACCCATGCACAGGCATTAGCAACCATCCGGTTACGCTTGCCGGGGGAAGATAAGGACACTAAGGTGTCAATGGTCGTAGGGGAGTTTCCAACTAACCTCCTAGGGCTTGACGTTTTAAAAGGGAAAACCTGGTCAGACAACAAAGGGCGAAAATGGTCTTTTGGGTCTCCCATAATGAGCATTCGGCTGCTGAAAGCCGTACCTCTCCTACCTCACTCAAAGCTGACAAATGTTAAACCTTATCCTATACCTCTGGGAGCTAAAGAAGGAATAGTGCCTGTACTGGAGGACTTAAAAAAACAGGGCATTGTGGTTCCCACCCACTCTGCTTTCAATTCCCCAGTTTGGCCTGTACGAAAGCCTAATGGGACATGGAGGCTGACCATTGATTACCGCAGGCTTAATGCCAATACTGAACCACTAACAGCTGCAGTGCCAAATATTGCTGAACTCATAGCTACAATACAGGAGAAAGCACACTCGATTATGGGTACAGTGGATGTGAAAGATATGTTTTTTATGGTCCCGCTGCAACCTGAGGACCAAGACCGCTTTGCTTTTACATGGGGTGGTCAACAATTCACATTCACACGTCTCCCACAGGGATTTAAGCACTCACCCACTTTTGCCCACCATGCGCTGGCACAGGAACTGGAAAAGGTCCAACTAGAGCCAGGGGTCAGTGTTTACCAATATATTGATGACATTCTGGTAGCAGGAGAAGATATTGAAGGGGTACGAGTAACCCAGGATAATATAATTTCACATCTAGAAAATTTGGGGCTGAGAATACCACCTGAGAAAGTACAGACGCCCTCAAGTGAAGTGAAGTTTTTGGGAATCTGGTGGAAGGGGGGAATGACCTGTATTCCACCAGACACCCTTTCCTCCCTGGACCAGATCAAAATGCCAGAATCCAAAAAGGATTTGCAACATGCACTAGGATTACTTGTGTTTTGGAGGAAACATATTCCTGATTTTTCAATTATTGCAAGACCCCTATATGATTTGTTACGCAAAGGCGTTCAATGGCAGTGGGAAGAGCCCCACGAAGAAGCATTACAGCTGCTAATATTTGAAGCCACTGCCCACCAAGCTCTTGGTCCTATTCACCCTACTGACCCTGTGCACATTGAATGGGGATTTGCTAAGTCTGGCTTATCAGTACACTTATGGCAAAAGGGTCCAGAAGCCCCTGTCAGACCAATTTCATTTTACAGTCGTAGTTTTAAGGATGCAGAAAAAAGATACACGGTGTGGGAAAAGGGTTTGTTTGTGGTTAGTTTAGCCCTGCGGGAAGCTGAGAAGACCATTAAACAGCAACAAATAGTGCTTAGAGGCCCATTCAAAGTAATTAAGACAATTCTGGCAGGAACACCACCACCTGAAGGGGTGGCCCAAAGAGCCTCTGTGAGGAAATGGTATGCCCAGATAGAGCACTACTGTGACATCTTTTCAGTATCTGAGGGAACCACCAAAATGTTGACCTTCCAGGAGGAAATGGGTCCAGACTGGGAGGCTAACAAACCGTCCTCCGTAATACAAATAGCACCTACATTCTCTGGACAGATACTGAATGCATGGTTCACAGATGCCTCCTCTAAGCGGGAAGGGAAGACCTGGAAGTACAGATCTGTGGCACTCAGTGTGGATACCAATGAACAGATAATTACTGAAGGGGAAGGTAGTGCTCAAGTGGGGGAGTTGATTGCAGTCTGGAGTGTTTTTCAGCATGAGGCTGAATCTACTTCTCCTGTCCACATCTATACTGACTCCTATGCTGTATTTAAGGGCTGTACTGAATGGATACTCTTCTGGGAGGAGAATGACTGGGAAGTTAATAGAATACCTGTATGGCAGAAGGAGAAATGGCAAGATATTCTGGCCATTGCTAAAAAGGGAAAATTCGCAGTGGGATGGGTGGCCTCCCACCAAGAGGATGGTTCCTCTGCTAGCCAATGGAATGGCAGAGCAGATGAACTAGCCAGATTGGCTCCCCTGCAAAACACCCAAATAACAGAAAATTGGGAACGGTTGCTAGAATGGCTGCATGTGAAAAGAAAACACTCTGGAATAAAAGATCTGTATTGTGAGGCCCAAGCAAGGGGTTGGCCAGTTAGCAGAGAAGAGTGCAAGACTTGTGTCTCTGCTTGTGACCAATGCCACACCCGTTTGGAAAGACACCCTCTGGAACATGACCCCCTGCACCTAAGAGAGGGGAAAGGGCTGTGGGAAGCTTGGCAAGTGGACTATATTGGCCCTTTCCGAAAATCAGAAGGGAAGCAATATGTGTTGGTCGGGGTAGAAATAGTGTCAGGATTGGTCTCGGCTGAGGCATTTGCCAGAGCAACTGGGGAAAACACAGTAAAGGCACTGAAGGGGTGGTTTGGTACATTCCCTAAACCACAGTCCATCCAATCAGACAATGGTTCCCACTTCACTGCCAAAACAGTTCAAGAGTGGGCAACCCAGGAAGGAATTACTTGGGTATATCATACCCCCTATTACCCACAAGCAAATGGAATCGTGGAACGAACCAACGGTCTGTTAAAACGCTTTCTTAAACCTCATATGCCAGGATGGGCTGAGCGGCTAAGGGAAGCATTGACCAGTGTTAATTGCCGTTGGGGGGTAAACGGATGCCCAAAAATTACAGCCTTTTGCCCCAAAGCCCCAGAAATCATACCAACCATACTTGAGCATTCCAAATCTCCCTCATACTCTCCAGGCCAACCAGTTTTGGTTGAACTCCCCACTGTGGGAACAATACCCCTGGTACTCGAAACTCCAATTAATAAATATACCTGGAGGGCAAAAGATGCTCATGGAAAAGAATTCAAGATTAATACAAGGTGGATTATTCCATCTTTCTAATAATAACTATCTACCGGTTCCCTAAAATGGACCGAGTCCGTTTTCTTTTTTTTTTCTTCTAGGTGAAAGACCCAAGGTCTGCCTTAGAGAACCTGTGGAGCTGTTGATCATCTGCATGACCTTCTGGGAAACTGCTTTATCCATGTGATATTCCCTATGATATGAACAAGATGTTTGTCTTTCTATTTTGGTGTACCCTTGGAGCATTAACCCTTGATATTTCTGCATCTGCCCCCTCAGACCCTAATGAGGGGTTTCTTGTAACCAATCTATTCATGCAGCTGGCAGAAGAAGTGTCCTCTGTGTACAACCTTACGAACTGTTGGGTGTGTGGTGGGCCGCAGGGATTCGAAGCATGGCCTTGGGTTTCGACTCCAGTAGCTCCCAAATGGCTTGTAAGCTCCCTTAGTGAAGTGGACAAAAACACCTTTTGGACTGAAGAAGATACAGCCCCATGGCCAGTCCAGTATCCAGGCCAAGGAATCTATTGTCTAAACCGCACACAACCTGGTGGTGTTTTTGTAGGTAGAAGTACATGTCAATGGACATTTACATATCGTAATCTGAGATTACAAAACCAAAAGAAAAGACCCAGTTTTAGGCACACATCTGGGTGGATGTGGGTTAATAAAACTGGGGGAGTTAAGGACTTTGAGGGGTTTTGGTCAAGAGAAAATGTGTCTCGTATATATGATTTCAGAGAAAGATTTGGTCCACTCCTCTACCAATCGTGTGAGTGGAAAAATGATTCGGGTGCTTGGTATTGTACAATGGTGGGTCATGCCCACCCTGAGGGGAGATGGAACCATGTCCTTTTCCCTAATCCATTGGGCATGACAAATTCTACATATTTCCAGATGCCTACAACCCCCACAGGCCTGTTTGAAAATGGAACTACTGCACTGAAAGGCCATTATTGGATATGTGGGCACCGGGCCTATAAAAAATTACCACGGAATTGGACTGGGATATGCTATGTTGGACTAATCCACCCATTGTTTTTCTTACTCCCAGGTGGAGAAGGAAATGCCCTGGGGATCAAAGTATATGATAACCTGGGAAAAAGGAAGAGGTCCATCTCCACTCACTTGACCAGGGGTAGTGGTCAACAATGGGGAAAGGGTGAATGGACCCCCCAAAGGATTATTGAATATTATGGTCCTGCCACCTGGAACCCCTATGAAAGGATTAGTGGTGCTCGAGAACCAATCTATAACTTAAACCGTATCATAAGGCTGCAAGCCCTCTTAGAAGTAATCAGCAATGAGACAGCTCATGCCCTAGATTTATTAGCAGATCAAGCTACACAGATGCGAACAGCCATTCTACAACATAGGATGGTTCTCGATTATTTGTTAGCAGAAGAAGGAGGGGTCTGTGGGAAATTAAATGATTCTAACTGCTGTCTACAAATTGATGACAATGGAAAAGTAGTAAAGAAAATATCATCTGGACTGAGGAAGCTAACACATGTCCCTGTCCAAACTTGGGAGGGATGGGATATGAGCTGGCTCTCCTGGCTCCCAGGAGGACCGTGGATGAAACAATTGTTGTATTATTTGTTATGTGTTTTGGCCTTGTTACTCCTTTTACCCTGTATTATTCCCTGTTTTATACATTTGATTCAACATGTAGTATCTAATATGCAATTTGTAACTAATGACGATGTAAAACAGATTCGTGCCATTAGGCGATCAAAATGTATTGTAAAAATTGTTTAAAAATCCTTTCCTTTCCTTTCTTTTCTTTCTCTATGTCCACTTTCTCACTGTTATCTTTGATTGACGGGGTGGTGTGGAAGACGAGAAGTTTGTCTCTCTTAATGTAAATCAACAAAGATAAACTGATAGCAGAGCCACTGGAAAGAATCCTGTCTACCACATCGGACTAATCCTGTCTACCAATCCTGGATGCAAATCAGCTTGTGATTGCATCATGATAACGTCGGACTACAACAATGGACCTAACGACCCAGCCATCACGCTTTTTGGACAGGGTGGTTCCCGCCCATCAAGTACCTTGGGCAGGGTGACAACAATGGACCTAACGACCCAGCCATCACGCTTTTTGGACAGGGCGGTTCCCGCCCATCAAGTACCTTGGGCAGGGTGATACGATGGTTTCCACCACCTGTGTAAAGGAATGTGGGAAGACTTGTCTGAATGGAGGGGGGGGGACGGAGGCCCCCCTCGCCTCCATCCAAAAATCTTGCCCACATACACAGCGATACACAGAAAGATTTCCGGGGGAACAGATACCTGGATTACTTCCTTGCCTCTGGAATACCTGACATACCAACACCTGCCTGAGGACTAAAAAACTGTATAAAAGACCTGAGTGACACTGTCAAGGAAGAAGAGAGAAGACGGCACCATAACATCACGGGGCAACGCAACGCATCTTGGACTCTCACCACCCTGACCGTTGGTAATATAATCTCTTTCTGACTTTCTCCTTCTAATTCCTTCCCTCCTCTCTCTCTCTCTCTCTCTCTCTCTCTCTCTCTCCATTTTCTCCCTCTCCCTTCTTATGTCCACTTTATCTAATAAATAGCCTAGCTGTTGATACTTTGGCCTCGTTTGTGCCTTTAATTTCACAACACGGGAATATTTAAAAGAACTGTGTCTCCGGACCGAGACATCTAATGTCTCCGGACCTTGACAGGGGTTTACTATATAGTCTAAACTATAGACCTAACCAGTAGGTCTTGAGAAAGGTTATCTGCATCCTCCACTTCATAGGTAAAGTATTCAGAACTTCTACT
The DNA here is from genome assembly GCF_026170545.1 of Melanerpes formicivorus. Lineage (NCBI taxonomy): Eukaryota > Metazoa > Chordata > Aves > Piciformes > Picidae > Melanerpes > Melanerpes formicivorus. The sequence continues at coordinate 287,480 of NW_027142599.1, read as the reverse complement.
AATGCCAAGGAAGAACACAAAAAAAGTAATGTATAATCCTAAAAGGCATACTTGGTTTAAAAGCAAAATGAAAAGGAATCCTAGTGAAATAATTGTCAATAACAATAAAAGTAGTAATTGTGATAAGAGTAACAAAAGTACTGCTACTCATACCCAGGCAAAATACAGCATGAAAATCCAGCAATGTAAATGCTTAGCCTGGAGAGAGAGGAGACTCAGGGGTAACCTTATTGCTCTCTACAACTATCTGAAGGGAGGTTGTAGACAGGCGGATGTTGGTCTCTTCTCCCAGGCAGCCAGTACCAGAACAAGAGGACACAGTCTCAGGCTGTGCCAGGGGAGGTTTAGGTTCGATGTTAGGAAGAGGTTCTATGCAGAGAGAGTGATTGCCCATTGGAATGGGCTGCCCGGGGAGGTGGTGGAGTCGCCGTCATTGGAGGTTTTCAGGAGGAGACTTGATGGGGTGCTTGGTGCCATGGTTTAGTTGTTTATGTGGGTTGGATTGGTTGATGGGTTGGACACGATCTTGAAGGTCTCTTCCAACCTGGTTTATTTTTATTGTTATTAAATAGCAGCCTCTTGTACTGTGATAGCCATGGTGTCAGCACTAAGTACTCGATTCAGGAATCTAGAAAAGACCAATGCAGTCTGTATTATTGGAGCTACATAAATCCCTTGTTTGAACACGACCATTTATTTTAAGATAAATGTTCTCACATGTTTGATAAATAAATAGAATAGGTAATGACTGAGAATCCGCCTAGAGCAATCTGTTTCTCTTTTCTGCACAAGGAAAAGCCCTGTCTGTATTGTCCAAGTTTTGAGCCACGAGCTGCCTGTGGCACAAGGAAATTTGAAAACATTTTTTTCACAGAAACAGTGATTTGCCATTGGAATGGGCTGCCCAGGGATATTGTGGAGTCACCATCACTGGAAGTGTTTAAAATAAGGGTAGATGAGGCATTTAGTGCCATGGTTTAGTTGATTAGATGGTGTTGAGTGATAGGTTGGACTTGATTCCCTGCCAGCAGAAAGCCATCTCCCCACAAACCATAAGATAAGACACGTGCTTTTACCCAAATGGAGAGAGGAGACAGAGCTGGCTTTGCAGCCAGCTTAGAGTAAGATAACAGAATTATGGGAATGAAATATCAAAAGATTACAATTTCCTGTCCACTCCCTGAACCCACCTAGCCCCTGGAGGCTTGTACTCCATCATTCTTAAAGGTATAAGTCTTAACCCATGACACTACAAAGATGATGAAAAGCAGTTGCTCAATGACTACATCAAAACTTAGGTACAGGCAAGCTCCTTTTGAAAGTTTTCAGAGGTACTGAGCTTTTACTTGATTTAACAGAAAAATGAGACCTAGAACTGGTGCCAGTTGGATAGCTAATCCAGAAAAATCAGCTTCCTTCTTTGGTGTCTTTTTGACTTGGACAGTCGTCTTCAAATCCTGTTGCCTCGACCATATTCAATCTTGTAAACAGAGGTTAATCCTTCAATTGTGGAGGTGCCACATTATCAGTTGCATGGAAGTAAATACACAATATGTATATAAAAACCTGCTTCTGTTTTGTCAGTCTGGAATGACTTTTTCTCCTTAAATAGACTTCAGTTAATCAAGATCATCTCCTAAAGCAAAATTTTGGAAAAAAAAAAGAATTTCTGCATGTAAGCAAGATCAAATCTTGGCAAAATAAGGGGAAAAGTGAGTTCAAACTGAAAATCTTGCCTTAGGCCAGCCTGCATCATCTAATCCAGACTTTCTCTGGCAATTATGAGTATTCCATGACCTGACACTGGCAGAGAAATAAGTCCCAACTAAGCAAAATTCAAAATGTTTGGGAAAAGGTCAAAGCCAATTCTATAAATCCACCCTGAAAACCCTGGATGAAATAATAGGATTATGAAGCACGTATTCGAAGTGCTCAGTGGAGCACCTCTCCTATGAGGACAGACTGAAGGAGTTGGGGCTGTTCAGTCTGCAGAAGAGAAGGCTCCGAGGTGACCTAATTGTGGCCTTCCAGTATCTGAAGGGGGCCTACAGGAAGGCTGGGGAAGGACTTCTCAGGATCTCAGGTAGTGATAGGACTAGGGGGAATGGAATGAAGCTGGAGGTGGGGAGATTCAGACTGGATGTGAGGAGGAGGTTCTTCACCATGAGAGTGGTGAGACCCTGGAATGGGTTGTCCAGGGAGGTGGTCGAGGCCCCGTCCCTGGAGGTGTTTAAGCCCAGGCTGGATGAGGCTCTGGCCAGCCTGATCTAGTGTGGGGTGTCCCTGCCCATGGCAGGGGGGTTGGAACTAGATGATCCTTGTGGTCCCTTCCAACCCTGAATGAATATGTAATATTTTTCAATCGTTTTGAAGCACATGACCTGATGAGGGGTCAAATGATGGAGTCAAGAGCAAGAGGTCAGAGCCTTGGCCATCTTAGAGGTAAATATTGTTAAGAATTTCAACCAGGGTTCTAGGCAACAAAAAGACAATTCCACATCAGCTAGTCTGGAAAGAAAATGTAAATCACCTCAGGCCAAAGAAGCTATTATGCTTTCTTCTATTTCTTCTTCTTGGCTCCCTTATTTATGCAAAGCAGCTTTCAAATGTACTGAATCTTTCTTCCCTACTTTTGTTCTTATATAAAAAACGTGTGCAGGAATATTCTGGGCACAAAGACTAACTGGCATAAAACAACCTGTGTTTGTGTGAGTGTTACTAGTGTTACCTTTTCCAAAGTGGGGGTGGCAAAGCTGCCTTTTGGAAATGTTTTTATCGGTGCTGAATCATGCCCAAGTCTTCTCTGGAAGAGTGCTAGTTGGCCTGAGCCTGAAGTGTGTAATTCTCACAGTTCAGCTGAATAGACTGTCGTATTCCAGTGGCTGGTAAAGTTCCTGAAGGCTCTTCAGTTTACTTGGCTATCACACATAGGGCGTCATCCAGAATGCTGGGGGCAACTGTTCTCCCTAAACTAATGCTGAAAGATACCCACACCGATTTATGCACACTTGCACACAGGCACTTGCTGCTTTGCTATGCTAAGATTTTGGAGTTCCTACATGTCAACATTTCTTTTGCAAAAGACTTGAATCTGATTCTGAGTATGAGGGGCTGCTGTTTGGCTCTGCACTGCAAAATTACTCAGCTCAACTGATATTTCAATTGAGGTGATGCCTCTGTCCTTTTTAATAATTTCCAGTTAATGCCAGTGCAAGGCAAGTGAATCTTTTTCACTTTGGTGTATTTAGGTTTCTGATGAGCTGTTTGGATAAAGGTAGCAGCAGAAGTGCTTTTGAAGTCCAGCATATCTTATTTGACAACAGGGATCTTGTTGTTTGTGGTGTGTTTTTTTTAATACTGCAGGAAAAGTTAACATTTCAGACATGCCAAAGCAGTTCAACAGATTGAAATTCCCTTATATTTCATAAGCAAAGTTTTTGACATGGTTTGACAATTTCATTTCAGACAGAAATAATCATGAATTCCTTGCTTGCCTTGAAGCTGCATTTTTTTAGTGAATAAATAACTTCTTTCCTGTTGCAGCCATTATGTGACCTTTTGTTGGTTTTCCCATGCTTAGAGGCATTAGTACTATTTTAAAGGTCTGCATAATGATATTGTGATGTATGACTGAAACAGAGAGACTGCTGTTACAATTCAAAACCAAAAATAATTACATTGCCTCCTAAGGCACTGATTTATATTTTAGCAAAATCTTCACTTTGTCATTTTCTGCATTATCATAGGACTACAGCAGTCTTCTAGCAGGTAAAGGAAATAATGACCTGCTATCCTTATTGTCTGTCACTTAACATATCACCCATGTATGTGAAGTAAAGAGAATGGATGAGGGCATTGAGTCCATCGTCAGTTAATCTGCAGATGACAACAAGCTGGGGGCAGGAGTTGATCTGCTGGAGGGTAGAGGGGCTTTGCAGAGAGACCTCAACAGGCTGGACAGATGGGCAGAGCCCAAGGGCATGAGATTGAGCACATCCAAGTGCCGGGTTCTGCACACTGGCCACAGCAACCCCATGCAGTACTACAGGCTGGGGTCAGAGTGGCTGGAGAGCAGCCTGGCAGAGAGGGACCTGGGGGTACTGGTCGATGGTAGGCTAATATGAGCCTGCAATGTGCCCAGGCAGCCAAGAGGGCCAATGACATCCTGGCCTGTATCAGGAACAGTGTGGCCAGCAGGAGCTGGGAGGTCATTCTGCCCCTATACTCAGCACTGGTTAGGCCACACTTCGAGTACTGTGTCCAGTTCTGGGCCCCTCAGTTTAGGAAAGATGTTGACTTGCTGGAGTGTGTCCAGAGAAGGGCAACAAAGTTGGTGAGGGGTTTGGAGCCCTATGAGGAGAGGTTGAGGGAGCTGGGGTTGCTTAGCCGAGAGAAGAGAAGGCTCCGGGGTGACCTTATTGCTCTCTACAACTACCTGAAGTGAGGTTGTAGCCAGGTGGGGGTTGATCTCTTCTCCCAGGTAACCAGCACCAGAACAAGAGGACACAGTCTCAAGCTGCACCAGGGGAGGTTTAGACTGAATGTTAGGAAGAAATTCTACATAGCGAGAGTGATTGCCCATTGGAATGGGCTACCCAGGGTGGTGGTGGAGTCACCATCACTGGAGGTATTTAGGAAGAGACTTGACAGGGTGCTTGGTTGCATGGGTTTAGTTGATAGTGTTGGATGATAGGTTGAACTCGATGATCTTGAAGGTCTCTTCTAATCTGGTCTGGTCTTTTCTATTCCCATGTCTGTATAGTAAATAAATAAGTCTATCCTTGGAAGGAAACACAGAAACTAGAAAGCTTGTCTGTGGCTGTTACCAGGAATTCCTGTACAAGGGTTCACTAATGCAGAGAGCACCTCCAGCATTATTGTAAATGTCTGTGATGAGCTAAAGGGAGCAAATGTGTTTTTTAAGATCCAAGTTATTTTCAGAAGGAGGAATGAGCGATGAACAAAGGGTTTATGACTGCGCACAGAAGAAAGGCACTTTTACAAATGCTCCTGGAAACCTCACATGACCTCATACTATTTTTTTTCATACTATTTTTTTTCTGCCTGTAAAATGCTATACATTTCACTGCCTCAGCTCTGGAGGTTTTGGAGCATTTGTTTTCACATGTGGAGATATCATTGCGTACTTCTGAAGTGTGCAAATAATTCATTGCTTGGGTGACAGAATGAGAGTATCACTGATGAAGATGCAGTACAAATATGAGCAAAGATTTATTGACCTACAGAAGTGTCAGCTGGACTTAGTTGAAGTGCTAGACAGCTTATGACAGGTCTTTTCATGAAAAATACTTCAGTGGGGTATTTTTCCTCCATAGAATTTCTGCAAGTAGGGAGACACTGCAAGAAACAGGTGCTGTTAGGTATGATGTGCATCAGGGGAGAAAATCTGAACTGACAAATAACCAATTCAATTTCTATTTTAATTCACAATAGACAGCACCTACATCCCATGGCTATTCTGCTTGAGCTAAAAGTTATTCACCTTAATGGCGTTTGTGAACAAACAGAATAATCTACACAAGAACAATGAAATCTAAAAGCATAGAGGTATAGATTAGGATATTTAAAATTGAAACTCACTTAGAAATTTATTATGTTTCTTTTGTTTCTAGACAGTATTCTCTTTTTCCTATTTCACACTCTCCTGCTTTCATCTTCCCCGGTATATCTCCTTCTCTCCTGTTGCAACCTCTGGTTTTGTTTGTGACCAAATCCATACTGCAGCCTATCTTTACTCTCAGTAGTTTTGTTCAGCCAAAACTTTGAGCTGGAAAGTAGAATGGGTTAGTGAAGCCTGTGAACCTATTCAGAAGCTGGAAAGTCAAGTTTCTCTAGTTATCTGACTTGGGCCTGTTGTTTTTGAAAGGATAACTGCAGAATTCTCTATCTGAATGTTTGGGTGTAAAAAGGAGAACAAAAGGAAGACAATTCTAAACTAATTTAATTGGTAGATGGGTGGGACGTAGTTTTACGATCTTACATTCTGTCTCAGTCTGTCTTCAGTTTCTTGGCTAGCCTGCATGCATGCTCACCCTGGTCTGAAACTGATAAGATAAGCAGCTAACTTTCTTAACAATGCTTTGAACTAACTAATGCCCCTAACATCCCTTTCTAATCTTTCTCTTTTTATTCTAATTAACTGGAGGGTAAAGAGGAGGGAGAGAGAGGTTAGGGGGAATCCAAGGTGGGATCCTCCTGTGAGGAGGATTTCTGTTTGTTTTCTTTATCTGTAAATTCTTGTATGATATTGTAAATACTGTATATTTTGTATATATTCATTGCATTCCATTATTGCTTGTAAAATACAGCTTTCATTCGCTTCTCCGACTGTGCCTAGTTGAGTTTCTGTTAGTGCATGTGGACTAAAGCATCACACCACTACAACGTTCTTGGTTCTTACAGGGCCACACTGCATAGTTTAATCCAAAGATTAAACTCTGTTACATGCTAGAATGTGTCACTGTATTCATACAAAAACCCCCACAAATTACATGAAGGTAAAAACACAAACTAATAAACACTGTTAATTGGTAACACAATGGTGAAACATGGTTCACCTCACACTGAAAGACAGGTATGAAGATGGTATAAATCTGTAAACGGGATTGTCCCCAATTAAATCAACACAAGTTATTCAAGTTGTTCAAGACAGAGGTTGAATTCAGTGACACTGCAAGTTGTATTCAGTACAGTAATGGAGTCTTTTCTTCACAGGGCTCATCACAGGTTTTCTTCACCACAGCTCATGGAAGCAGCATGTGTTGTCTCCACTTCCACAGCCTGACTGCATTGATCACTCTTCACCCAGAAAGCAATAGGTTTCAAGGTTCCCATGCCTTCAGAAGGAGATGTGGTAGTTTTCTGACTCTTTAGTTTGATGTTTTGTTGTTTCAGGGGAGGGTGGTGGTGGTGGTATTTGGGTTTTTCCTCTCATGCATTTTTCCTGGGTTCCATACTACAAATGCCAGAGATGAGACCACTATATTTCAAATTAAATTTACCACACGTTTTTCATCCTAAATCAAGGGTAATGGAATAGAGATAAACTAAGTACTTATATTTAAGCAGTAAAAGTTCAACTAGCCTCAAATGAAACATAACAAAATAAAATATGTAGTAGAGATAATGGGATTATGCACCTAAAACTCAGTGGTTATGTAAGAATGACTAACTCAGCACACGTATGCTCATGACACTTATTACATCATCAGTAAACAACCTGTCCTAATAAAGAAAATCTTATTAATGGCATCCAGAAGGTGATAATGGCTAATTATTCTTCCACAAATATGGACTCAGAGATGCCTGTGAAAAAATGAAGTGTGCATTTGTTGGTATCTTAATTGAGTTAGAAAGTTTTCCCTTGAAGCACACGTTGTCTGCTTAGCTTGCCCTGATCAACAGTTCCAAAGTTTTCACTTCAAATACTGATTGCTGTTAGTTCCTTGATGAGATCACTTGCCAACCTTGGTGATTCTGTGATTTCCTGAAGATTGTTCAGGTCAAGATCTTATTAAGAGCTGCAGCCTAAAAATTAAGAAGATCCATTTTCAGGACAGTCAGATTCCCATTTTCTCTAATATTAAATACAAACTAATGCAGCTTTATATGATTTTATATATATATATATAGATTGCTCATGAACATTAGAAAATAAATTGTGCTACTTGGGAGAGAGCTATTTGGAGAACAAAACCAAATCTCATCACAGCTAAACACAAGTCTTATTTTTATTACTGGTAGCTATGCTATTTCTGAAACATTGAGCTATGACTCACATGTATGCTGTCCAGACAATAATATTTGTTAGCAGACAACACAGTAAAGTGTAACTTTCTCCTCTGTTAACCATGTGAGTCTCTTCACCTTACTATTTCTTTCATGATATCTAAGTGAAATAGCATCAGGGTGAAAGCTAAGATAAAAATCCATCCAGATTCAGTCATTTATAAATCTGGTGATCAGGAACAGCTTCTAGAATAAAGAGCCAGGTTCCTACTGTCAATATTTTGTGATCTTTCTACCATAAGCAAAGCCCAAGCTTATATAATCTACTACAGTTTGTAATGCAGTTTGTGTTTATAAAGGGGGGGGGGGGGGGGAACAACAACCAAAGAATTCACAAATTTGCTTGTTGGACGTGTTCTTCTGAATATACTTTTTCTGCCCTAAGATAAATTGGTAATGGATTGTATAAGACAATGTTTGTTTATTATTTCTTTGCCTTAATATTGTACTTAGCCTCTAGAAACAGTGGAGCATGTGGCTGTAGTCTAGTATATGCATGAATCATCAAAGTCTAATCTCTCTTCCACTCAGGTCAGCACACACATCTTCAATGTCATCAATAGAAGATGAGTCAGATGCTATGTGCACTGTAATGAAAGACAAATAAAAGGATTATCAGAAAACTGTTTCCTCTTGGACTTATATTACCAGCTTGGTATGGACTCACCTGAAAAATTGAAAATTAATAAGAAAAACAAAAAAAGATGTAGGAGGCAATCAGGAAAAAAAACATCCAAAACAAATAACCTAAAATAAAATAACATAATTATTAACTAAAATATTTAATGTCAGGTCCATTTTTGCACCAAAAGAAACCCCCAAAAAAAACCAAAATCAAAATTGGAACAAAAGAAAATACTGAGTGCATTACTAGAAATCTCTAAGTAGCTTGAAAGGATCTGTAGAGCATCCACTATAAAGGGAAGTCTTGTGCTTCTCATGTGGGTATATTGGTATGAGTTAGATGAGTGGACAGTGAGGTGAATTGGAGATGCCTAAACAGCTGGGCTCAGACAGCAGTGACCACTAACACAAAGTCCTGATGAAGACAAATAACTAGTGTCATATACTAGGGTATATACTGGAGCCAATATAATAATCTCTTCATTAATGATCTGGATGATGGGACAGAGCAAAGCCTCAGCAAATTTGCAGATCAGATCACACGAAAGTGGGAGGCGTGGTCAGTATACCAGATAGGTGTGCTGCCCTTCGGTAGGACCTGGACAAGTGGGGTAATTAAGTAGTCAGGAATTTCATTAAGCTCAACAAGAGAAACTGTCATGTCTTGCACCTGGGAGGAATAACCCCAGGCACCAGTACAGACCAAAGGACAACCAGCTGGTAAGCAGCTTTCCAGAGAGCTGAAATTGAAATGTCACTCTGGCCTTGTCCCCAGCACTCCTTGTTCTAACCTTTTTCAGCCAGCATAGACAACTAAACAATGAGCTGAGGAACTGATCCTTCTGGGAACAAACATATTTTTTTAGTTAATTTTCATATAGATCCAGCTCCTTGCTTAGCCACTCAAGAGCCTAGTGGAAAGCAAATGACACCAACAGGAGCAGGCAATGAAGAGGGAATAGGCAGGATCAGAGACTGATGCTGCATCTTAAGTGACTGTGTAATTATAGATGGAATATACACATCAATAATTTATAGATGGAATACGTATGCCACTTGTCAGAGAAAAAATTTGCAGGTTAACTGCAAAAAAAGAATTATTATTATAACATTATACTCTGCATTGGTTAGGCTGCACCTTGAGTACTGTGTCCGGTTCTGGGCCCCTCAGTTTAAGAAGGACATTGAAACACTTGAATGTGTCCAGAGAAGGGCAACAAGGCTGGGGAGAGGCCTTGAACACAGCCCTATGAGGAGAGGCTGAGGGAGCTGGGATTGTTTAGCCTGCAGAAGAGAAGGCTCAGGGGTGACCTCATTGCCCTCTACAACTACCTGAAAGGTGGTTGTAGCCGGGAGGGGTTTGGCCTCTTCTCCCAGGAAACCAGCACCAGAACAAGGGGACACAGTCTCAAGCTGCGCCAGGGGAGGTTTAGACTCGAGGTGAGGAGAACGAGCGAGTCGTTCATCATTGGAATGTGCTGCCCAGGGAGGTGGTGGAGTCACTGTCCCTGGAGGTGTTCAAGAGGAGATTGGACGTGGCACTTGGTGCCATGGTCTAGTCATGGGGTCTGTGTTTATAGGTTGGACTCGATGATCCTCGAGGTCATTTCCAACCTTAGTTATACTGTGATACTGTGATACATTATGAAATTGTCTTTTGGTCAAAATTCTTGACAGTGCATCTTAGTCTGATAGATCTTCAGTTTACACTAAAAGATGATTTACAATGGTTACAGCTTTTTCTAAAATAGAAAGGCAAAAGCCGAAAAGTATTCTAAAACATGCTCACTTGTCTAGCCTGTACACTGAGGAGCAGTTATCCAAAGGTTAATAATTTAGCCAAGAATTTGAGATATTTGACTTTGACTCTCAACTTCTTTGCAGACTCTTCTGCATTGTTTGATTTCTTCTTTATTTTCTCCCACCTACTTACCTGACTATAGAGTTTCCATTCTGGAGTCAGTCGAAGAAGCTATAAACCAGTGTCCTGTGATAGGACTACCTTAAACCTAAACAAAAGCAAAGAGACATTAAAAACTGTTTTTCCCAGACAACACATTTGAGGAAAAATGTGTCATTCACTTTTGACAGCCAGCAGCAGCCTGCAATCTGATCTTCCAGAATGCAAAAGGATTACAGATTTCCTCATGGTTAGATTTAAGTAACAACCAACCTCTGAGACGACTCTGCTGCATTGAAATCTCTACATTTCCTGCATCACATGGGAAAGAGAAAGTAGGCACCAACAGGGAATTCTTCAAGAAGGCAGAGCATTGAAAAAAAAAAGCATTTGATTTCAAACCAGAGACTGAGCAATCCCAAAGCCAAAGAAATGCTGTTAGGCAGACAGAAGGAGGCATAATCATCCCTCACAAAATATTTACAATTTTTCAAGGAGACAAGTATGATAACAAGTTGCTGTTCTACTGTTTGTGCACCTCCCAAAAGCCATTATGACATGGAGAAGACACAAGAACAAATGTTTTAACTCAGATCAAGGAAATACATTGAAAAGTCCACCATATGGGTTACCAGGCAGACTTTTGACATCAGAAGTAAACTCAGTCTTGCCAAAGATATGGAAAATGAGGATTTGTTACACATTTGGAGGTATGTCCTGGGTTTATTTCAAGGCACATGGATTGGTGCTTGCAGCTTTCCCAGAACAAAATTGATACATAATATTGAAGAACATTAGCTTGTCATATCTGCACATTGGCCACAACAACCCCATGCAGTACTACAGGCTGGGGTCAGAGTGGCTGGAGAGCAGACAGACAGAAAGGGACCTGGGGGTGCTGGTTGATGGTAGGCTGAACATGAGCCTGCAGTGTGCCCAGGCGGCCAAGAAGGCCAGTGGCATCCTGGCCTGTAGCAGGAAGAGTGTGGCCAGCAGGAGCAGGGAAGTCATTCTGCCCCTATACTCAGCACTGTTTAGGCCACACCTTGAGTGCTGTGTCCAGTTCTGGGCCCCTCACTTTAGGAAGGATGTTGACTTGCTGGAACATGTCCAGAGAAAGGCAGCAAAGTTGGCGAGAGGTCTGGAGCACAAACCCGATGATGGGCAGCTGAGGGAGCTTAGGGGTTGCTGAGGGGTTGCTTAGCCAAGAGAAGAGGAGACTCAGGGGAGACCTTACTGCTGTCTACAACTACCTGAAGTGAGGTTGAAGCCAGTTGGAGGTTGGTCCCTTCTCCCAGGCAACTAGCACTGGAACAAGGGGACACAGTCTCAAGCTGCGCCAGGGGAAGTTTAGTCTGGAGGTTAGGAAGAAATTCTTCACAGAAAGGGTGATTGCCCATTGGAATGGGCTGCCCAGGGAGGTGATAGAGTCACCATCACTGGAGGTGTTTAAGAAGAGACTGCATGAGGCGCTTGGTGCCATGGTTTAGTTGATTAGATGGTGTTGGGTGATAGGCTGGACTCAATGATCTTGTATGTCTTTTTCAACCTGGTCTATCCTATCCTATCCTATCCTATCCTATCCTATTCTATCCTATCTTATCCTATCCTATCCATCCTCAGAGCCGTCAACTCCAAGACCTGATCAGATTAAACTGTGCTGGGTTTTCAATGAATGCAAATATAATCTGAATCTGTGCGAACAGCAACACAACTAAAATATACCTCACATGCAATGGGAGCATTCCAGTAAACATTAAAGGGGAAAGAAAAACATATTCATGTAGTAAAAAGGAAGAGCCTGGTCTGGGTATTTGCCCGGGGAGGTGGTGGAGTCACCATCATTGGAGGTGTTCAGGAGGAGACTTGATGGGGTGCTTGGTGCCATGGTTTAGTTGTTTAGGTGGGTTGGATTGGTTGATGGGTTGGATGCGATGATCTTGAAAGTCTCTTCCAACCTGGTCTATTCTATGTATTCTATAAAGTTTAAAATACATTATAAAAAATATTTTGGATCAGTGAAGTATACCTGCTCTCTAAGTTTAATTCATCCCTGCATTCCCTTACCATTGCAGGAAGAGAGGCAAGACTCTCGAGAGGGAAATTCATTTCATCCCTTGATTTTTGTCTAGAAAGCCAGAGGATTTATGTTCTGAAACTGCTTACTTCCCTTCGTGTAATGCAAGAGCTTTGCAATGTCTCATTCGCTGATTCTGAATCAGTTTTCACAAAGAATAACTAAGCCAGTTCTAATGAATTTCTGCACATACAAGGGCAGCAGGAGGAAATAGAGAACAGAACTAATATTAGACCGTAGATACCTCTTCAACTGCAGCTTCTGGGATATGGAGTGGTTTTTTACTGCATTCTCGCGGTTCATTTCAAAAGCACAAAAAAATCCCTGCAGATTCCCTTGTTATTAGCAGGCAGCAGATCTGAAGGGAATCTTCAGAAGTTTCTACTTAAAAACATTTGACTTCGATATGGTCTTTTGTTTGTTCAAGCATTTCTCATGAGGAAACCATTGTTATGCCTAAAGGTTTTACTGAAATGTTGAACTCTAGGCAGCAATCTACACAAGCCAATAAGACTAGCTTGGCAGAATCAGTTCAGTAGATTGTTTGAGAGGTATCAGTATCAGTAAAGTTGGAAGAGACCTCAAAGATCATCAAGTCCAACCTGTCACCACAGACCTCAGTGTCACAAGCAACATGTTTTCAAAAAGACAGGTTCAAAAATACAGCCTACAGGCCACATGACAAAGAATAGAATAGAATAGAATAGAATAGAATAGAATAGAATAGAATAGAATAGAATAGAATAGACCAGACCAGACCAGACCAGACCAGATCAGGTTTGAAGAGACCTTCAAGATCATCGTGTCCAACCTATCATCCAACACCACCTAATCAACTAACCCATGCAACCAAGCACCCTGTCAAGTCTCCTCCTGAACACCTCCAGTGATGGCGATTCCACCACCTCCCCAGGCAGCCCATTCCAATGGGCAATCACTCTCTCTGTGTAAAACTTCCTCCTGACCTCCAGCCTGAACCTCCCCTGGCACAGCCTGAGACTGTGTCCTCTTGTTCTGGTGCTGGTTGCCTGGGAGAAGAGACCAACCTCTGCCTGTCTTCAACCCCCCTTCAGGTAGTTGTAGAGAGCAATAAGGTCACCCCTGAGTCTCCTCTTCTCCAGGCTAAGCAACCCCAGCTCCCTCAGTCTCTCCTCATAGGGATTGTGTTCCAAGCCCCTCACCAACTTTGTTGCCCTTCTCTGGACACGCTCCAGCAAGTCAACCTCCTTCCTAAACTGAGGGGCCCAGAACTGGACACAGGACTCAAGGTGTGGCCTAACCAGTGCAGTGTACAGGGGCAGAATGACCTCCCTGCTCCTGCTGGCCACACTGTTCCTGATGCAGGCCAGGATGCCATTGGCCTTCTTGGCCACCTGGGCACACTGCAGGCTCATGTTCAGCCTACCATCAACCAGCACCCCCAGGTCCCTCTCTGCCTGGCCACTCTCCAGCCACTCTGACCACAGCCTGTAGCTCTGCATGGGGTTGTTGTGGCCGATGTGCAGAACCCGGCACTTGGATGTGTTCAATCTCATGCCGTTGGACTCTGCCCATCTGTCCAGCCTGTCAAGGTTTCTCTGCAGAGCCTCTCTACCCTCCAGCAGATCAACTCCTGCCCCCCAAGCACCCCAAGCAGTGACAGTTGTAAATACAATATTCAGATCAGCAAGTAAGCCAGGCCTTACCCAGGACAATCCATGAAATTAGTCAGGTGCAACCCACCCCATACAGTTTTGTATAGTCTTCATTGTAAAGGTTAAAAATCCCTTACACTTCTTAGAAATATAAATATGAAAATGTATTTGTACTAGTTTAGAATGTTTCATGGTATTTTTCCTTAAAATACAAATGCATGAACATTCAGTTTATCGTTATGAATGTCACGGGCAATCTAATCACAAACTCACAGGATATGCTTTATTTCTTTTGTTGTTCTTTGACTGTTGCTTACACTGTTTTTGTATTGTGCTGCACTGCAGAATACTGTTTGGAATGTCAGCATGGAAATCCATCACATTTGTAAACACTTGGCTACCCCAGTTGATGTTAAAACTGTGAAGTGAGTTCAGTAGATCCAGATCACCAGTGCAGGACCTGGAACTTTACCTTACAACTGCTTTGTTGCACATTGCCTTACCTCAGGTCTGTGAAATATTCTCTACACTACCCATAATTTTTCATCTTCTGAAAGAGTAATTGAAATTTCTACATGGTCCTTTTTTTTCTGCCAGGCTATGCTGATTCAGTATGGCATTGTAGGACAGACTAATAGAGATGGAATATTAGAATAGAATAAACCTTTATTAGAATAAACCAAACCAGGTTGGAAGAGACCTTCAAGATCATCGCGTCCAACCCATCAACCAATCCAACCCACCCAAACAGTTAACCCATGGCACCAAGCACCCCATCAAGTCTCCTTCTGAACACCTTCAATGACGGCGACTCCACCACCTCCCCGGGCAGCCCATTCCATAGCGCAATCACTCTCTCTCTATAGAACTTCTTCCTAACATCCAACCTGAACCTCCCCTGGCGCAGCCTGAGACTGTGTCCTCTTGTTCTGGTACTGGGTGCCTGGGAGAAGAGACCATCATCAGCCTGTCTACAACCTCCCTTCAGGTAGTTGTAGAGAGTGTTAAGGTCACCCCTGAGTCTCCTCTTCTCCAGGCTGAGCAACCCCAGCTCCCTCAGCCTCTCCTCAATGTGTTCAAGATCATGTAGATCTCTTGTCGTGACACATTATGTGAACCCTTAAAAGGCAGACTTCACAAGCAACAATCTTGTTTTAAGATCAGCAACCAAATGAAATAGATTTGGAAGGATAGACCTTCCCTAACTCAAACCTTTCCAGCACAAAGCTATGTAGTAATCAAGTAATGACCAGCCCTCCAGTTAAAAGAATAGTTGGATTAACTGTCCTAGCATTATTTGTTAATATGCCGCCTAATTAATGAAATATATCTTCATATATTGAATCCTTATTGAGTCACAAAATAATGTCTCTGTAAGAAAGCTGTAGATGTTGCTAAGGACTATGCTGTTGAGGCTGGTGGAGGTATTTCTAACAATTCCCAGGCTAGAAGCTCCAATATCTTGTACAGCCATTATTAAATTATCATCATATGCTTTGAGACTCCTATTTTCTAATAATATCTACAAGCTTGCCCTTTTACAAGCAGTGGTTCTTAATAGAAAATGAAGGTTGGAAAGATGTAATAGACAGTAATGAAAGACCTGTAGAATCTCAAACCGCTCAACAAAATCAGTAGTTCTGAATGCGTATCATGGAAAGCAGCAAGACATGCTGCTCTTTCTGGAAGCTCACCTTGCAGTCAGTAGATTTTGGATGGATATTACTTTGTCAAAAAAGAAATTTCCTGTAGACTAAAATGAAGGAATGGGGTAGAAATGACAGAAGAGGGGTGCAGGTAGAGTTCTTTATTTCAGTGATGAAATGTTTTATATCTGAAGTATTGAGCTGTAACAAAGCTGGGATCTTCCTAGTAGTCATCAGCTGGTAAACTAATTTTAGTGTAAAGATGGGATTGTTTATTATGTCCTGAAGCAAAATCAAACTGGTTAGGCCACACCTTGAGTCCTGTGTCCAGTTCTGGGCCCCTCAGTTTAGGAAAGATGTTGACTTGCTGGAATGTGTCCAGAGAAGGGCAACAAAGCTGGGGAGGGGTTTGGAGCACAGCCCTGTGAGGAGAGGCTGAGGGAGCTGGGGGTGTTTAGCCTGGAGAAGAGAGGAGGCTCAGGGGAGAGCTTCTTGCTGTCTACAACTACCTGAAGGGAGATTGCATCCAAGTGGGGGGTTGGTCTCTTCTCCCAGGCAACCAGCACCAGAACAAGAGGACGCAGTCTCAAGCTGTGCCAGGGGAGGTTTAAGCTGGATGTCAGGAATTAATTCTTCTCAGAAAGAGTTATTAGCTATTGGAGTGTTCTGCCCAGGGAGATGGTGGAGTCACCATTGCTGGAAGTGTTTAAGAGCCTGGATGAGGCACTTGGTGCCATGGTTTAGTTGATTAGATGGTGTTGGATGATAGGTTGGACTTGATCTCGAAGGTCTTTTCCAACCTGGTTAGTTCTGTGTTCTGAAAGTGAGAAGTGTTTACAAAACAATATAACATTCTGATGACAAAGAAGCCCTTTTCCTAATGAAACAATTTAAAGAAGCTGATGGTAGTACAAAAGCAAGCAAACAAACAAAAAATCAACTAACCCAACAAAAAAAACCCCAAAACCCTCCCCCTCCAAAATAAAACCAACCAGCATTGTAGTTGCATAATTGTATGCTCTGGCTAAATGGTTATTTTCACTATACCTCATTTTGGCAGGAGAAATATTATTTGCTATTTCAATAATGTTTCCAAAAATATCACAGAATCACAGCATCTTAAGAGCTGGAAGGGACACTGAAAGATGATCCAGTCCAATCCCTCTGCCAGAGCAGGATCACCTAGACCAGATCACACTGAAACACATCCAGGCAGGGTTTTATAAACATTAATGAGGTCACCCCTCAGTCTCCTCCAAACTAAAGAGCCCCAGCTCCCTCAGTCTCTCCTTGTAAGGAAGATATTCCACTCCCTTAATAATTTTTGTGGCTCTGCACTGGACTCTTTCAGTCAGTTTCCTATCCTTCTTGAATGAAGGGGCCCAGAACTGAGATGCAGCCTCACTAGGGTAGAGTAGAAGGGGAGGAGAATCTCTCAACCTGCTAACCACAGCCCTTCTAATACACCCCAGAGTGTCATTGGCCTTCTTGGCCACATGAGCACATTGCTGGCTCATGGTCAACCTTCCATCCACTAGGACTCCCAGGTCCTTTTTCCTTTCACTGCACTCCAATAGGTCAGTCTCCAACCTATATCATCCATGGGATTGTTCTTTCTCAGGTGCAAAACTCTAGACTTGCCCTCGATGATATTGCAACTCCTACCCCAAGCATAAGAAAAAAAAAAAAAAAACAACCCAAAAGTTATATCCTGTACCAAAAAGATAATGAGTAAGAAATGTTAAATCAAATTGATCCTAATAAACCTAAGAATTATAAAGTTAAGCTCAATTGGTTTAGCATGTATCTCTAATTACGTATGCCAGAGTTCAGTGTTATTATTGACACACCAAATGTTCCATCTATGCTGAAACACACTGAAATGAGACTTTCAGAACCTGCTCCTCTAACTTATCTCTTGCATGTAATGTCATTACACTCCAGTAAGTAATATAATATAGCAGCTGAAGTGAATTTTCATGTTTCCAGAGTGAGTGTTCACCAGGTGAACTTCTCTCTCCAGGGAGGTTCTTCTACTGTAGCTTACTTAGGTATTTTCTGGAAATGGTTGTGTAGATGGAGCATTCGACTTTGGAGTTAGCATGGCAGATTTGGTTTTATTTTTTCTTTTTCTTTTGTTTTGTTTGGTGTTCAGGATTTTGGTTTGATGTTATTTTGGGGGGAGGACAGGGGGGTTGGTTTGTTTGTGTGATTAGGTTTGGTTTCAATTTAAAAAAAATTATATCCCTGGGGACACAATCCCATCTTTTAAAATTGCTGTTCATTAGCTCAATTTGGTATGATTTCTAACATGGCATAAGCTTTGTTTTCTTGATAGGGTTTTGCAGGTAACATCATTTACTAATAACAAAAGAAATGAATAGAATAGAATAGAATAGAATAGAATAGACCAGACCAGACCAGACCAGACCAGACCAGGTTGGAAAAGACCTTTGAGATCATCAAGTCCAACCCATCATCCAACACTATCTAATCAACTTAACTATGGCACGAAGCACTTCATTAAATCTCCTCCTAAACACCTCCAGTGATGGCAACTCCACCACCTCCCCAGGCAGCCCATTCCAATGGGCAATCATTCTCTCTATGAAGAAATTCTTCTTAACATCCAGCCTAAACCTCCCCTGGTGCAGCTTGAGACTGTGTCCCCTTTTTCTGGTGCTGGTTGCCTGGGAGAAGGGACCAACCCCCACCTGTCTACAACCTCCCTTTAGGTAGTTGTAGAGAGCAATAAGGTTGCCCCTGAGCCTCCTCCAGGCTAAGCAACCCCAGCTCCCTCAGCCTCTCCTCATAGGGCTTGTGCTCCAAACTCCTCCCCAGCTTTGTTGCCCTTCTCTGGACACATTCCAGCAAGTCAACATCTTTCCTAAACTGAGGGGCCCAGAACTGGACAGAGGATTCAAGGTGTGGCCTAACCAGTGCAGTGTACAGTGGCAGAATGACCTCCCTGCTCCTGCTGGTCACACTGATCCTGATGCCTTGCAAGTAAGGGAAATACTGCATATTGGTGAGTTTAGATGAGTTTAGCTTATCCTAGGGTAAACAAAAACTGCAGGAAGAAGTAACTGTGTAAAAATCCTGGTCTTTGTATTAGATAACAAGCACAGCAACAGCACAGGTAGGAATCTGGACTACAACAACAGCAGTGGAAGAGCCATTTAAAACCTGCATTGCTGCCAGTAAGAGAGATTGGAACTCTGTATTCAGTCACACAGGAGAGGATGGACTATAGAAAAGATACCATCTTCTTTATATATTCCTTGATGTTCCTTACTCGGTGATAGGATTTTAAGGTTACCATATGAACCTGCCTTTTCCAGTCACTCTGAAGAAGCAATGATGCTTCATGTTGCGTTATTAGCTCAGTTAATGCAAATCCTTTTAATGGTCCCTTGTCACAAATTTTGTTACAAGGATTTTTCTCTTGGTTTAAACAGTTAGTTGCTTATTCTAGTGTCTCTATCCTCAGTGAAAATTGAGCAGTGATCCTTTGAAGCCCATGGCTCAATTCTTTCAGAGCTCTTTCATTTTGAATACAACTTAATGGGAAAATAAACTTAATCCAGTGATGAATGGACTTAAAATTCAAAACCATAAGGATTATATCTACTCCAAATCATCTGGCCAAATAAATAGGATTAGCAATCAACATCTGTTCAGGAATTGAGTACTGACATGGCTTTATGTATCCACTAGTGGGCAGCACTGATGCACCTAAAGTTAAAATGCACAGCCGAAACGAAACAAGTCAGCACTAGAACAGTAAAAATACATTTACTTCACATATGGATTTTGCATGCTTATCCGCATTATTGCTATAACACTAGTACAAGCCTACACTTTATATGGAAGGAAAAATAGATGCACAGTCTTTGAAAGTAAAGATTAGATGGATGACTCTAATTATTCCATGAATTTAAGAAAGGTTTTTATTTCAGACCCACCACAAATGAGCAGAGATAATGAGTCAAAACTGAAAAAAATCCATTCTATTCTGATGGATGTTATGGATGTTGTGCGAGGATTATAACCACACTTAAGTTTAGACAAATCTTGAAAAGCAGCTAAGATCCTTTTCGCACAACTCATAGGACAAGGTTCATTTGTGACCTGATGGAAATACCATCATTCATTTTTCTCTGATGATGTTTTGGTGTGAGGATTTTTTGTGTGGTTTTGGTTGATTCGTTTGGTTCGGTTTGGTCTTTTTTCCTGTAGCTCACTATTCACAGGATCAGGGGCAAATCACTTTTAGAGTCCATGATTATCTGTGGAGGGATGAAAAACCAGCTCTGACACAATAGTGAAATGATATTTAAATTGGGATAAGAAGTAGGGCAACAAAGTTGGTGAGGGGTTTGGAATACAAGCCCTGTGAGGAGAGGCTGAGGGAGCTGGGGTTGCTTAGCCTGGAGAAGAGGAGGCTCAGGGGTGACCTTATTGCTCTCTACAACTACCTGAAGGGAGGCTGTAGACAGGTGGATGTTGGTCTCTTCTCCCAGGCAGCCAGTACCAGAACAAGAGGACACAGTCTCAGGCTGCGCCAGGGGACGTTTAGGTTGGATGTTAGGAAGAAATTCTACATAGCGAGAGTGATTGCCCATTGGAATGGGCTGCCTGGGGAGGTGGTGGAGTCACCATCATTGGAGGTGTTTAGGAGGAGACTGGATGGGGTGCTTGGTTGCATGGTTTAGTTCATTAGGTGGTGTTGGATGATAGGTTGGACTCAATGATCTTGAAAGTCTCTTCCAACCTGGTTTATTCTATTTTATATGTGTGCAAATGATAACAAATTTAATGTGAGAGGACAACTGGGACCTTCTAGAGAGAGAATGTCACTGTATGTAAGAATATTCTAAAAGTAAGTTTTTAGCTATTGTATAACATACTCTAGTAAATTAATTTAAAAAAACACATTTGTAGAGTAGCCTTTTGGGTATGATCCAAGAGATAATTTTATATTTAATATCACATTATTTCCCACAGCTTTTTTAGTTCTGTTTTTTCTCTCTGAGCTCAATGTTCTGTAGAAGCAAATGTACAAGAAGAAAGAATACTGCAAATGTTTCCATTTCATTTTTTAACTCTTAAATTTGGATTATTTATGATTATTATTATTACTACACTAATTCTTTAGTACCAGAATAAGTGCTACTTGAAGATTAAACTAAAACCCACTGCAATTTGTTCAACAGGAATGAAGGCCTTACTGCCTGGTCTTTGCATTTTCCATGTAAAACTAACTTAATGCCTGTTAAAGGAAAACAGAACATCAGGCTTCAGAGGGAATTGGCCTGTGGAAAAATATTATTCATATTTTCACCATATGTCCTACTATTACTCAGGGAATTAAAGGTTAAGATAATATATTTCTTCATTCCATTTACCTCTCACACCATTCAGAAATGAGGCCTGAAGTATTCTATTTTGCCTCAGAAAGGTCATTTTAGTTTTCGAGGGTTTTTTTGTTGTTGTTTATTTGCTTTTTTTTTAAGCTACAAATAATTTCAGAGGAAAAATACAATAAAATAAAAATAATATCCCTTCCATAAATCATAGAACACTGTTGACATATTAGCTTTCATTCTAGCTGTCAGGTTCCTGAAGTCCTAGAAAATGCAGTATCTTGGATGAGGAATCACAGAATCGCAGAACGGTATAACTAAACAAAGCAGCTTATAATGGACAGAAATAAAAGAGAGATGCAGAAGGGATACAAAAGCTCAGGGGATATTCTTTCAGTCTTTCTGTAGGATCTAATCTAACCCCTAAGGAACACATAGAGGTTTACACCTCCACATTCATTTGGTTCAAAATGGGGATCCCGTACAATAAAAAGCCAAGGTGTTTTACAATCAAGTGGATGTGTCTAAGAGGCATAGATTTCTAGAAAAGTTCCACTTTGTGAGAAAGAAAATTGCTCTTTTTCTATTCCAGGTTAGCTGCTTGAAAACTCAGATGTCAGCAACATATTGAAGCAACATGGTCATGCCATCGTGATGACCAAGTGACAGAGATTTAAGCAGTAAGGCTCCCAACCGCTGTTTCCCTCCCCCCCGCCAATGCAAAAAGCACTGAGCCTACTCAGTGCCCTCCACATTGTCACCTCAGTCCCCCTGTGCTCGTCCAAACTTGCCTTTTTTATCTTTTGCTTGTCTTTATTTGTTCTATAAAGCTAACAGTTGAAAGTGGGGGGAAAAAAATATTACAGATAGTCTTTAATTAATCTACAAATTTTTGTGTATTTGTGAAAGGAAACAACAATGTGAAGTCTTTTCAGAGGCATGTATTAAATAACCTGTTTCTTACACAATTCTTTGATAAAGGTAGAGGACAGACATTCTTCTGGGCTAGTGAAGGCAGAAATTGCAAACAAAAGCTGATACTAAGAGAAATTTAGGATATAGTATTCAAGGTACAGAAACTCTATTAAGGAAAATACAGGTTGGAGAAGAAAAAACAAATCAAAGCTAGCCAATAACAGAGGTTTGTTTACAAACACCATGAAAACAAAAGGGTTGTTTTGCAAATATAGTTGCCAGAAACCTTGTAAGAATGAGCCCAAAGAGAGATAAGAAGTCAGCAACACAACTGAGGTTTCCAGCACAATGTTCCCTGAACATGACAGCTTATTCAGCTAGACTTGGTTCACTGAGAGGAATTTGCCATATGAGATCTGCTCAGTAAGAAGACAAAATATACAAAAGGAAAGAACTACCATTCAGATAGTTGGATCCTGTCATGGAAATGTTCCGCCTCAGGTTTGGCAATTTGGCTTCAATTAATTTCTGGATAAAGAGAGTTCCTTTGATGGGGGTGGGGGGTGGGAAGAATGTGAGAGTATTTATGCAGTTCTGAACTGTCCTGGAAAAGATCTGTTCCCACTGTGAGACAATGAAGTACTTCCCTTCAGTTGCCATAAGGACAGTAAACTGCTGTCTGCTCTAGATATCTTTAAGTTCAGCAACTTGTATTTGAAGCCCAAAGAGTTATCTGAAGAAACAGCTAACCCATGGTTAATTTTTAATTACCTGGAAGTATTTGGCAGTTCCAAAGACTGGGAATTCACAGTATCACAGTATCACAGTATCACTTAGGTTGGAAAGGACCTCGAGGATCATCAAGTCCAACCTATCAACACAGACCCCATGACTAGACCATGGCACCAAGTGCCACGTCCAATCTCCCCTTGAACGCCTCCAGGGTCGATGACTCAACCACCTCCCTGGGCAACCGGTTCCAATGACGAATGACTCGCTCGGTGAAGAACTTCCTCCTCACCTCGAGTCTGAACCTCCCCTGGCGCAGCCTGAGACCGTGTCCCCTTGTTCTGGCGCTGGTTGCCTGGGAGAAGAGGCCAACCCCCTCCTGGCTACAACCACCCTTCAGGTAGTTGTAGAGGGCAATAAGGTCACCCCTGAGCCTCCTCTTCTCCAGGCTAAACAATCCCAGCTCCCTCAGCCTCTCCTCATAGGGCTTGTGTTCAAGGCAATGAAAGTTGTGGCAGTATTAATAAAGGCCTGTGGGGTGATTTGGAGTTGTCATAGGCTATATTTTCTTTAACATTGATTCACAGAAAAATGATAGGAAAATTGAGAGGACATAGTTTCATAGTTTCATAGTTTCATTCAGGGTTGGAAGGGACCACAAGGATCATTTAGTTCCAATCCCCCTGCCATGGGCAGGGACACCCCACACTAGATCAGGCTGGCCAGAGCCTCATCCAGCCTGCTCTTAAACACCCCCAGGGACGGGGCCTCAACCACCTCCCTGGACAACCCATTCCAGGGTTTCACCACTCTCATGGTGAAAAATTGTTCCTGCCGTGACTCGGATTCGAACCGAGGTTGCTGCGGCCACAACGCAGAGTACTGACCACTATACGATCACGGCGACTCAGCGCCCGGCGCCACCGCCGCGCATTTTTAAGTGGCATACCTCTGGCTCAGCCCATTGCAGGATTTGAACCCATGATCTCAACAACTCATAATCTCGTGCCCTACCAAGTGAGCCACAGATAGAACTTCATATTATTTTGTATATCATTACTCAACAAGAACAAGAGGACACAGTCTCAAGCTGTGCCAGGGGGGTTTAGGCTGGATGTTAGGAAGAAATTCTTCACAGAAAGAGTGATTTGCCTCTGGAATGGGCTGCCCAAGGAGGTGGTGGAATAACCATCACTGGAGGTGTTTAGGAAGAGACTGCATGAGGCGCTTGGTGCCATGGGTTAGTTGATTAGATGGTGTTGGATGATAGGCTGGCCTTGATGACCTCAAAGGTCTTTTCCAACCTGGTTCATTCCGTTCCATTCCATTCCATTCCATTCCATTCCATTCCATTCCATTCCATTCCATTCCATTCCATTCCAATGCTGGTGAGCTGTATTTTAAGGAACAGAAATGACATCAAAGAAAATTGCTTTCATTCTTTGATGAAGTTATGTAATTTTCAGTAAAGTTGACTACTAAAGATAGTCTAGATTAGCATAAGTCTTCTCATGTTTTTTGAACTACTGTGGCATTCTGGATAAAAGAAGTACACCATATAATCACAGAAAGGCATAAATTAATTAACAACCCATGAAGACAGTAAAGGTCAGTGGTAAATCAACATTATACAAAGGTTTCCTTCTAGATTCTTCAGGGACTGACTTTGTAATGAGATGAAATCAACATCTGTATTAATGACATTAATACATACATAGAATCACAGACAATAAAATAAACCACACAGGTATGAAGGAATGCTTAGGAGATAAAGATAAAATGACAATAATTATATGATCTTGTTACTTTTTCATAGTCAACAGGGTCATTATTACAAAATATACTTTACAAAAGGTTAATGTTAACTAATAAGAAGAAAACATATGTAAGTTTATCTGGCTCTAGGTTAGCATTCTGCTTTTGTCAGCAAAATATGCTAAAATGATTCTGCAGTATCTGTGTGTGTATAGCGAAGCACAGCATCTCTGCAACCCAAGAGAAGTTAGACCAACATTAAGAAACCATATGCATTCCTTAATATATATTTTTATTGCATCATATATAGAGATGCATGCATGTATACATGCACATGTAGATTGATATTTATCTGTCATGCATAACTAATTTGTGAAAAGAAACTACTCCATGCTAAAGGAATCTCTCATGTGGTGGATTGATGCATCAGAAAAAAACATGTTGCTTAGAAGTGGAATCAAGATATGGTTAAATGAGCAAAGCATGACTTCTGAAGAGGAAGATCAGTTTTTCTACTGAGTCAAAATACCAGGACAAGCACTATCTTTACATATCTTCAGATCAAGACAGAAAGCACATAGAAAAGATTTACTCTAGTTAATGGGAGCTGATGGAGTTTAGTACAGGTGAAATGCAATCGTCTGATAATATACATAAGGTCAGACTAGATGATTGAAAAGCCTTTGCAGTAACTCAAATGGGAAAAAAATCAAACAAATTCTAACCCCAAACCACATGACTTAGAAGTGATTTTGATCAAGCCTGAAATATATTTTAAAAGGGAAAAAAAAAAAGTCTTAAAAGGTGGTACACAGTTAGCTATAACATAAACACACGTTGAGAGCGGAGTCAATGTTGTCACAGACTACACCAATAAAACACCAAGGCACAGCCCTAAGCAATGACATGATCTATTGCTTAATTACTAGCACACCTGCTGTCATGGTTTAGCTCTTTAGTATTGTTATGGCCTATTTAAAACCGTGCCAGGCACAGTTCAAGAGTCGTCATATGACGGGAACTGTTCCCACTAAGGAAGTATGATTGCAGCCACAATCTTCCCATAGATAGGTTTTGAGATGGGTAGAAGTGATCTGTGTGCTGTCACGTGGCCTTAGGGTCAAAGAACATCAGATCATTTTTTTTAGTGCTATAGCCTAGCTTTGCTTTTAATTTTATGTGAGACCCAGCCTTGAGTACAAAAAGGTGATTGTTCATCACAGGTCCCATTAATTGCAGCCTCCAATGTCCACAACTGAGGTAATGTCTCTTTCAGTTGATCACATCAAGCATTTTGTATCTTTTAGGTAACTGACAAAGTTTAGTAAAATTAGAAAAATCAGTGCTGTTACTCTGGTCTTTCAGAACTGCTCACAGGAAAGACAGAAAATTATGAGCACTGCTAATAATGTCCCAGAAAGTGTTTTTAATATATCAGCAGATCTTTATTTTATGTACCCATTTATATTCACTTACCTGCATTTTCTTATATCATCCTGAATCCTGGATGAGAAAATCTCAGGCTACAGAAATGTCCTGCAGAAATTTATCCTTAGGCTCTTCCAGGAGGCACCCCTGGAGATCATTTCCATAAAAATACTGCTAAAGTGTCGGGGATGAGTTAACAGAATGAACCTGAAATTCTTCACCTCTCTCTCCACTTTGATCCAATAATCCTGATTTTAAATTAGCAAAGGATTTGAAGTGCTTTTCTCTCTGGGTTTACTCTCAGCGCACATCACCCTCCTCTGTCACTGTGACCTAACAATCAGCAGGATGATTTCTTGGTCCCATCTGTTGGAGCTGCACACCTGCATGTGCAGTATATATTCTGCACATTAACATGTCCAGGAGTCCATGAATCTTGGCAGTGTCTCATGGGGTAAGGCTGGGCAGGAGGAAGATTTGGCAAAAATCTTCAGGGCAATATTTCCTGAGAGAAGTGAGTACCATGGATCTCCCTTGCTTCAGCCTGAGTGCTCTTACATTGGATTTAAGAAGGGAAAACTGTTTTCTACGTCATTCCATGTTTAGTTACAGTTTTCAGCTGTTTTCACATAGCTCTTTTCAGTACAGTTGGATTGGTTTGCTTGACAAAATAGAATGCAAAATTAATTTCTGCTTCATTATGGTTAGTTGCTAATCCAGAGTGATAATGAACAAATGAAAAACTTGTCACTTAGAGACATTTTAGTATGGGTTCCTTCTCCTTGTATCTGTGAAGTTAATTGAGTGCAGAAGATAAAAATTTAAGCAGTCTTAGAAACTGAAGTAACATTTTGTAATGGGATTAAATGTTTAAAAAATTAGGTTTTCACTATGGAGCTGTGGGAGGATGCAATGCAAGATGCATACCAAAAATATGCAAAAACAAAGCACTTGAATATCAGCTGAAAAAAAATTCTTCATTAAAGATCAGTCGCAGATGGAAACATTTATTCACTCAAGATATTGCACATTCATTCACGGAGACGCAGATGCTTTCCAGTCTGATGGGTTATACACTAGCCCTAAATTAATTAAAATACATTTAAACATTGCTTCCCCCCTGTATTTAAAAATGTACTGAAGAGTTTAAAATCATGAGCCTAGCTCAGTGACTGCAAAAGGTGACTGACAAACACTGACAACCTCCACTATACTTCTTTTCGGATAGCAGAGACGAGCCCTTATGTGAAGTATGTTAAATAGCACTTCTCATAGAAGTAAAAGTTGCAATGATATGGTACTATTTGTCTAGGTTAGAATAAACCTTTATTAGAATAAACCAAACCAGGTTGGAAGAGACCTTCAAGATCATCGTGTCCAAATCATCAACCAATCCAACCCACCTAAACAGCTAACCCATGGCACCAAGCACCCCATCAAGTCTCCTTCTGAACACCTTCAATGACGGCGACTCCACCACCTCCCCGGGCAGCCCATTCCATAGCGCAATCACTCTTTCTGTATAGAACTTCTTCCTAACATCCAACCTGAACCTCCCCTGGCGCAGCCTGAGACTGTGTCCTCTTGTTCTGGTACTGGGTGCCTGGGAGAAGAGACCATCATCAGCCTGTCTACACCCTCCCTTCAGGTAGTTATAGAGAGTGATAAGGCCACCCCTGAGTCTCCTCTTCTCCAGGCTGAGCAACCCCAGCTCCCTCAGCCTCTCCTCATAGGTTATACATTAATAAAGATAAACTATATTTTAAAATTAAAGTGCCACTTCTTAGTTTACATACTTTAATCACCACTCTTTACTAATGCAGAGTTGTGCACAGCCTTCTACCAAATTTCATCATTTTTCAAAGGTGAGGAAAAACCTCTGCTTCTCTCCATTGGCCAAGAACCTGTGGTCCCAGTTCATCAGGGTCTAGGCCTACACCAACAACACCTTAACACAAAGCAAACCACTTAGTAAAAACTAATTTACATATGATCCAGGCTTCATACTCTCCCAACTATTTTATTTCAGAAAATATTAATAGTATATCTAACAGTAATTTCCAAACTAACAAGGGGCATTGATGAAGAACATTGTTTGTCCTTATGAGGCCACTTTGATTGCTTCTTTGTTTTCTTCAAGTGAAACAAGAGCTCTCAGCATCACATGTTCTGCTGGCACAATCTCAGTTAATTGAAACTCATTATGGAATTGAGAATCATTATGTTTAACTTCATGCTGAAAACAGATGGAGCATTTTGAGTTGTATGTATGGAACAATTTTCCTCATACATACCAGAAATATAGGAAATCTATAGAATTCATTATTTCAGACAAGCCATTTTATTATACAGATCTATATATTTTCTTGTTAAGATAAAGTATATACTGCTCTCAGAACATCAGGCATTGAAAAGGACAAGAAAGCCTTTAAGGATAAAAACATATCTAAACTGTGCAATTCCATCATTAGCTTGTTGTGATGGTTATTTCTTGGAGGACTGTAAAACAGACACTGTGGATATAATACTGCAGAATCTAGAGACATTTAATAATACGATTTTCAATCGATATAGCTCAGAAAAATAAAACCAAGGCAATGAGAACAATGCTTTAGGTACTCACAATACAGGAAAATGTGGTGTGAATTTGCTGTGTGGAGGACACTTTTTCCCTGGGAGAAAAGACAGATTTAATCACCCCATAAGTGGGCAGTTGCATTTTGTCTCACTTGGCTTAATCAACGAGGACAAGATAAGTCATGCCTCCACAGTGCTCAAGACATAAGGAACAATGTGAGGATATTGAAAAGACACCAATGTCTGTTCACATAAGTTAGTTCTGACACTTGGAGCACAGAAAAATATGATAAATAAATATCCACGCTCGTTCCACACAAGCTCAGCCCTCAGCTGTTCAGGGCTGCTAACAGCTGCTCGCTTTGCGCGTCCGTGGAATGTGCTGCTGAATGTATCGGTGTGAGTCAGTGTCTGTGGAGGAGTCTGCCCACTGAGCGTCTGTGAGTTGGGGCAACACAAGGTTTATTTCCACAGAGACATTATCATATGCACAACCTGGCTTAAGGAGAAAGGCTAGACTTTTTGGGAGCACTGAATGAGCACTGATAGGCTACCAATCTGTGAATAATTTCTCTATAGAGAGCTGTCTTTGTAAGACAAAAGGCAGTGCTGGCTTAGGAACAAATAGGCAAAATCATTAGGAGTAAAACTAGGTTTAAAATTAGAACAGTATTTCTAATGCAGCTAGAATCAGAAACCTCTCTGCAGTGAGAAGTAAGGATGATTAGCAGCTTCCCTCTTCTGGCTGCTAAGAAGAGTCTTCTTTCATGGAGGCTGGTTCCCAGAGACTTCAGCATTTATTTTAGTAAAGACAAAATGAATGGCAAATGAAAAAAAAAATTAATCTGATTTTAATCTTTTTTTCCCCTGTCGGATGCATTTATTTCTCTCATTTCTTTTCTAGGCAGGTGAAATCTTCCAGAACTTGTCTGGCTGATATGAAGAGGAAGAGAGCTCCCTATCCAGGCTCCAGACTCAGCTGAGAGGAGCTGTGGGACAAACAGGGACAAACACTTTGGGCCAAACCAGGGAAATTCAGCATGGACATGACGTATCATGGAGACAGTATGCCAGCATTATAGAATTGCTTCAGTCCTTCACAACACAAACTTCCCTCAGAACTTCCCAGACCTTTGTGTTTCACACTGAAATCAGGAAGCAGGTAGGCTCTGTAGTAAACTAGCAACAAATGTATGCCTTTAAAATACATGTGCAAAAGGCCTATGGAATATTAGGTGCATTTTTTTCCTGCCCTTATTATTTTTTTTTCACTTTAGTTTATTGTAGCATCATTTCTAATAGTATTTAGAAAAATACCTACACTTACATTGAGGTGGCCATCAGACTAACACCCTACCAACTCTGTATGAACCAAAACTTCCATGGCTGCATGGACACGTGCTATTATTTCATTTTCATTAACTATTTCATAGAATCATAGAATCAATAAGGTTGGAAGAGACCTCAAAGATCATCAAGTCCAACCTGTCACCCAAGACCTCATGACTAAACCATGGCATAGTATCATAGTATCATAGCATCAGTCAGGGTTGGAAGGGACCACAAGGATCATCTAGTTCCAACCCCCTGCCACAGGCAGGGACACCTCACACTAAATCAGACAGTGTCAAAGGCTTTGCTGAAGTCCAGGTAGACTACATCCACAGCCTTCTGAAGCCCCAAAACAGATAGCTTTCGAGAATGTGAAGCAATTGAAGGAAGCACAAACCACATAGAGCAATAAATCGCTAAGGCCTGGGACACTGTGACAGAAAAAGGAGATAAGTGATAAGGACTGACGGAGAAAGCATGATTCAGAACCAGAAAGGTCAAACTGACCCTAACAGCCTTGTCCAGTCAGTAAAACTAAGCCAGGCACACCGGGAATTGACCACCAAGAAGATCCTCAAAAGAGATGTCCCTGCCCACGCTCCGCCTACACCACGCCTCTTATGAATATGTATGCAGAGACATGATTATGTATGTGATCTGATGCAATACCACATCCAAAACTGTATAAAAGACATGCTTTTGTTACGGGAAAGGCAGAAATCCATTTAGTGATTTCTCCAACGCGTTGCTAATAAAATACCTCCTGTCTATCTGACTTAAACTGAGTCTCTTAGGCAGTTATTCTTGCCTTTTGGGGCAAAATTCGGCATCACTTCCCCACATCCACCAGGCTGACAGGTCTGTAATTCCCTGGTTCCTCCTTCTGGCTGTTCTTGTGGATGAGCATCACATTGGCCAGCTTCCAGTCATCTGGGACTTCTCCAGTGAGCAAGAACTGGTGGAAAATGATGAAGAGTGGCTTGGCCAGCTCATCTGCCAGCTCTCTCAGCACCCTGGGAAGGATTCCATCCAGTCCCATGTACTTGTGGGGATCCAAGCAGCTAAGCAGGTCTCTAACTACTTCCTCCTGGATCACAGGTGAACTATACTGCTCCCTGACTCCATCTGCCACCCTTTGTCCACTCATGTAGTCTCTCGATCATAGAAGGTTACTTGGCAACAAGTGCCAAGTCCAATCCCCTCTTGAATACCTCCAGGGATGGTGACTCCACCAACTCCCTGGGCAGTCCATCATGCTGTAAAAAGAACAGCAGAATAAAAGATATTTAGCACCAAAATGGAAAAAGCCCAAGAAAATCACAGCAGAAAGCTTTTATAATACTAAAAATAAAAACATTCTAGTAAATTCTAGACCATCCATTGATATCTTAAATCCTGAGACAGTGTTGGCCACAAATTACTATCTTGAGTTATGTATCAAACTACTGCAAATTACTGTACTTTAAGAGCAGTTCAGTAGGAACAGAAAAGATCCATCTTGGACAGATTTCAGAGGTGATTTTCTCTGAGCTTGTAGCTCCCAAACTTGATTTTACAAAACAAGAAGCTATGTCATGCAGTAAAAAGGAAAAGTGATTTCAGGCAGCAAGCACAATATCCAAAGCTCTCTCAGAAAACAATTGGGCGAGTGGGGTTTAGGTTCTTTAGCCCTAATAATCATTCTGGTTTGTATATTTGTGATTAAAGAAATATTTAAGATTGTGTTCCAGTGCCTTCCTCGATAAGTACCATTCTACTTCACACAGACTCACTGATACTGTAGTATCAGTGGTGTAGTATTAGGTGGTGGAGTTGCCGTCATTGGAGGTGTTCAGGAGGAGACTTGATGGGGTGCTTGGTGCCATGGGTTAGCTGTTTGGGTGGGTTGGATTTGTTGATGGGTTGGACACGATGATCTTGAAGGTCTCTTGCAACCTGGTTTGGTTTATTCTAATAAAGAGTTTATTCTAATAATAAATTTGAGACAGCTATAACGAAGGGTTGTGCTTGTCATATGCACTCGTTCATGAGTGTGTGCAGGACTGGCTATATAAATATTTGCAGAAGAAAGCATTTATCTTAAAAACAAACAAACAGCAAACAAACAAACAAACAAACTGAGCTGGTCTGGCAGAGCTAATGTTGAGGGGGGAATCTCAACCCACCACACATGATTCACAAATAAAACGGAGGGGTTGTTTTATACATTTATTTATCATTTATTTGTTGATTTTGGCTGTTGGTTTGTTTGGGGTTTTTTTCTGGCTGCTTTCACTGTATTCCTTAGACTCAAACTAGATGTTCTAGAGTGGTGGGATTTTTTCATGTCACTTATCATTGTTATTTATAAATGTGCTGCAAAACAAACGAGCTACCAGCTACATCTGTGCAACACTACATTTCAAATTAAGATCTCTATGGATGGTACCCTCACCCTGTTTTCCTCAACAGCACTGCACAGGTGCATCCAGCAAAAAGCTATTAAACAAGTCTGTTGATGATATACAAGGGGGAACAAAATGTGCAGCTTAGTACTTCCTAGCTGTGCTGGCTCTGCAGGAGAGAAAGCTTGTTTATATTACTAGCAGAGGCAGCTATTACAGAACACATGGAGAATGGAGGTTTGCTCAATAAAACGATACTTTTTGGGAAGGGAAAGGATTCCATGCTAAAGCTACATTGTATGGTCTTTTGTACTAATATTCTGCAACCACAGTAGCCTTTATTCCACTGCGGTAGGAGAGGGT
Source organism: Melanerpes formicivorus (assembly GCF_026170545.1). Taxonomy (NCBI): domain Eukaryota; kingdom Metazoa; phylum Chordata; class Aves; order Piciformes; family Picidae; genus Melanerpes; species Melanerpes formicivorus. The sequence goes on along the minus strand of NW_027142599.1, from coordinate 254,941 downwards.
CAGCTAGATGACACGCAAATTCGTGAAGCGTTCCTATTTTTAAGCCTGCTCTGTGTGGCTCAGTTGGTAGCGCACAAGACCCTTAATAGGAAGGTTGTGAGCTCAAGCCAGCAGTGGGCAGTAGTGTCCTCCCTACTCTAGTCATGAGGTCTGTGGTAACAGGTTGGACTTGATGATCTTTAAGGTCTCTTCCAACCTTAGTGATACTGATACTGATTAACAGGAAAAATTGTTACAGATGAGAACTTTATAACCTTGGAGAGGAGTAATGTATTGTTTTTTATTTTCTCATTGGCTAGATCTACAGGAAAAAAAATGGAAGTTAGTTAGAGATGACCTCGTTTTGGAGTGGTTTCTACAGTTATTTTACTCCAATTATTATTTCAAAAGAAACTTCAAAATCTCTTTCCATGAGACTTTAGAGTTCTTGCTGCTGTGATTTGATCCTTCAAATTTCTGTATTTCTGCCATTGTTTAGCGTGTTTACTTGCAAACAGGGAATTCTTACTGTAGCTTATAGTATGCCCACCAAATTTTGCCACTTGGGAAACTCTTAAGAATATTTAGTATGCTCAGAATAGCAAAGAAAAAAAATCAATTAAATAGAAGTCTGTTATTTAGAAAAAGGAAAGAACAATATATACTTTTTGTTTAAAAAGGACATTTTTTTACTATAATTTTGCTTCATAATCTGTATGACTTTCCAATAAGGGTTTGGGATAGTTAATTTTCTTTCTGAATAGTTTTCTCCGTTCTTTCTGAAAAAAATCATGATGGACTCTCCTACGAGGACAGACTGAGGGAGTTGGGGCTGTTCAGTCTGGAGAAGAGAAGGCTCCCAGGTGACCTAATTGTGGCTTTCCAGTATCTGAAGGGGGCCTACAGGAAGGCTGGGGAGGGACTTCTCAGGATCTCAGGTAGTGATAGGACTAGGGGGAATGGAATGAAGCTGGAGGTGGGGAGATTCAGGCTGGATGTGAGGAGGAGGTTCCTCACCATGAGAGTGGTGAAGCACTGGAATGAGTTGTGCAGGGAGGTGGTTGAGGCCCCGTCCCTGGAGGTTTTTAAGAGCAGGCTGGATGAGGCTCTGGCCAGGCTGATGTAGTATGGGGTGTCCCTGCCCATGGCAGGGGGGTTGGAACTAGATGATCCTTGTGGTCCCTTCCAACCCTCACTGATACTATGATACTATGATACTATGACTCTTTAAATTGCAGAATCAGCCTAAAGTAAAGAAACTTCAAAAAGCATTACTTTCTCTCCCATTCCCCCTAGCCCTTCCAACAGGGTTAAACATGGAAACAGCATCCTGTATCAAAATGTGTCTCAGAAAGACTGTCTATTATGAAGTTTCCTAATTCTCTTAAATATTTAGAAGTGTATGCTACACAGCTGTAATTCACAGAATCACACTGAATCACCAAGGTTGGAAGAGACCTTGAGGATCATCGAGTCCAACCCGTCACCACAGACCCCATGACTAAACCATGGCACCAAGTGCCACATCCAGTCCTGAGGGGGGAAAAAAATCAACAACAGAACTGTTATTTGAAATACCTAAATGAAAATAGACTGATTCAAACAAATCTCACTTTAGCACCTAACTGCATATGTTTCTATAGTGCTTAGAAGCTTACCTGTGTACAATTTAATTAAAGTTCACTGGTATTGATTTTTCCAGACTGATATAATTTTCAATAATCCCACTATACTCATGACCAAAGTCTTCATATAAATTTTTCAAATAACCTTCTACAAAGAAAACTTATTCATTTTAGATCCTTTCCACGGAACAAAAATGTCTGATAATAAGCAAGTATTCACAAAACAATCTATCCTAAACTTAGTTCAAAAGTAACCCAAGGAATATCTGAATCATCTCTGTTGATCCCAAGTACATTATATGTACTCATTATATATTATGTACTTATTATTATATGTAATGAGCTAACCTGGCATGATTTCACTCCCTGTTTGCTGGTTCATTGTTCTATAACAGAAACATGCATCTGAAGTCTGCTTCATTATCTTGAAACTTCAGCTAATTTCTGAAATATTTTGTTTATTGAGATCAAAGTAGAGAGCAGCCAAAACTGGAGATACATAGAATACATAGGATAAACCAGGTTGGTAGAGACCTTCAAGATCATTGTGTCCAACCCATCAACCAATCCAACCCACCTAAACAACTAAACCATGGCACCAAGCACCCCATCAAATCTCCTCCTGAACACCTCCAATGATGGTGACTCCACCACCTCCCCAGGCAGCCCATTCCAATGGGCAATCACTCTCTCTGTATAGAACTTCTTCCTAATATCCAACCTGAACCTCCCCTGGTGTGGCCTGAGACTGTGTCCTCTTGTTCTGGTACTGGCTGCCTGGGAGAAGAGACCAACCTCCACCTGTGAACAACCTCCCTCAGGTAGTTGTAGAGAGCAATAAGGTCACCCCTGAGTCTCCTCTTCTCCAGGATAAGCAACTCCAGTTCCCTCAGTGTCTCCTCATAGTGCTTGTGTTCCAAACCCCTCACCAACTTTGTTGCCCTTCTCTGGACTCGTTCCAGCAAGTCAACATCCTTCCTAAATTGAGGGGCCCAGAACTGGACACAGTCTAACCAGTGCAGTGTACAGGGGCAGAATGACCTCCCTGCTCCTGCTGGCCACACTGTTCTTGATGCAGGCCAGGATGCCATTGGCCCTCTTGGCTGCCTGGGCACACTGCAGGCTCATGTTCAGCCTGCCATCAACCAGTACCCCCAGGTCCCTCTCTACCTGGCTGCTCTCCAGCCACTCTGACCCCAGCCTGTAGCACTGCTTGGGGTTGTTGTGGCCAATGTGCAGAACCCAGCACTTGGATGCGTTAAGTCTCATGCCGTTGGACTCTGCCCATCTGTCCAGCCTGTCAAGGTCCCTCTGCAGAGCCTCTCTACCCTCCATCAGATTAACTCCTGCCCCCAGCTTGGTGTCGTCAGCAAATTTACTGATGATGGACTCAATGCCCTCATCCAGATCATCAATAAAGACGAATCCTGTTCCTCACTGCAGTGTATAGGTACTGTTAACTTTGTACAAGGGAAGCATATTCAATATGTGTCTGTGTGAAATGAGCAAAGTACAGAACATGAAGGCTTTCAACACTACTCTTGTTCTACTATTTGAAAATAAAAGATTGTTTGCATACTTCCTTATAATCTGTTCTGCTGCCTTGTAAGAACAGCAGCTTCTTTTTCTTCAGCCCCTCAGTTTAGAAAAGATGTTGAGTTGCTGGAATGTGTCCAGAGAAGGGCAACAAAGCTGGTAAAGGGTTTGGAGCACAAGCCCTATGAGGAGAGGTTGAGGGAGCTGGGGCTGTTTAACCTGGAGAAGAGGAGGCTCAGGGAGGCTCAGGGGAGACCTTATTGCTCTCTACAACTACCTGAAAGGAGGTTGTAGCCGGGTGGGGGTTGGTCTCTTCTCCCAGGCAACCAGCACCAGAACAGGAGGACACAGTCTCAAGCTGCACCAGGGGAGGTTTAGGCTGGATGCTAGGAAGAAATTCTTCACAGAAAGAGTGATTTGCCATTGGAATGGGCTGCCCAGGGAGGTGATGGAGTCACCATCACTGGAGGTGTTTAAGAAGAGACTGGATGGGGTGCTTGGTGCCACAGTTGAGTTGATTATATAGTGTTGGATGATGGGTTGGACTCAGTGATCTCGAAGCTCTTTTCCAACCTGGTCTGGTCCATTCCATTCCATTCCATTCCATTCCATTCCATTCCATTCCATTCCATTCCATTCCATTCCAGAAAAACTGCTTGTTCTGGGCAAATTTTGCAACTAAATGTGTGAGGCCTGATCTGGAGGTGTATGGATGAAACCTGGGCATCTCTCATTCAGAAAATTATGAAGCTGACCAGCTCACATTAGTGCTGGTGTCAATTAATGGCTACTCCTGTGCAGTTTTAGGAACATCTCTATTATGACATGGCAAGGGACAATATGCACAAACTAGAACACAGGAAGCTCCCCAATGCAGAAAGGAAAACTTCTCTGCTTTGTGAGTGATGGAGCACTGGGAAAGGCTATTCAAAGTGGTTACACAATCTCCTTCTTTGGAGTCTTTCAAAGCCTACCTAGATGTGGTGCTGTGCAATCTGATCCAGGCAAACATGCTTTTGCAGAGCAGTGGACTACATTATCTCCCAGAGGTCACTTCCAACTCCTACCATTCTGTGATTCTCTGACTGGGAAGTGGAATTTTTCCAGGTACATTTATGCTGCACCTGATTCCAACATAGAAAATAAACCCCTGAGTCAAAGGTCCAATTAATCTCTCTTCTGATGAAGCCACATGGAGTCAAACACACGTGCTCTATCCAGTAGCTGGTATCACAGTTTCTGCACTTCCTTAGCATCATATAATTACCTAGGTTTTGAGCTTCATCTGGTGACAAGAATTGAAACCCAAATAGTTATGGCTGTGTTTAAACTGTATTTTATCATTAAATAGAGGTCATTTGTATGTATCTTTATTTCTCCCTTCTCTCTGTTTCTTTTGCTTTTATTTACTATGTACCTTACCCACTTACATGTACACAGAGTTCACTGTTTTTATTATGAACTTTTAATCTATAGATTATTATTTGATGTGTTTTCCAACCATTATCTCAGAGTTTTATGCTGTTAAATGTCAGACTAACAATACATTCACTGCATTAAAGTTAATAATCCATTGATTTACCAGATGTGACAGATATGTGAAGTTGAGCCAATTCTCTGTCTCATTAAGCAGTGCAGGGAATACTATAATCATCCCACATTTGGCTTTCCTCTTAAAATTATACAATTAAAGAACCCAGGCTTATTCAGTAAATTAATATCCTAAAAAAAAAAAATCTATGCTTAGTTATGTTCTACAGGTGTCTGCATAAAAGGCTAGGAAGCAGTTTCTTGGTTAAGTGGCATGTTAATGATGTTGATCTCATAGACCTTGGGAAATAATTATTTATTATTTATTTACTTGGTTGAGGATTGTAACTTAAAAACATTTCTTCCCAATTAAGTGACAAAGTAAATGAACAGTGCAACCTAACTAGTAGAATAGAATAGAATAGAATAGAATAGAATAGAATAGAATAGAATAGAATAGAATAGAATAGAATAGAATAGACCAGACCAGGTTGGAAAAGATCTTCAAGATCATCGCATCCAACCCATCAACCAATCCAACCCACCTAAACAACTAACCCACGGCACCGAGCACCCCATCAAGTCTCCTCCTGAACACCTCCAATGATGGTGACTCCACCACCTCCCTGGGCAGCCCATTCCAATGGGCAATCACTCTCTCTGTATAGAACTTCTTCCTAACATCCAACCTAAACCCCCCCTGGTGTCCTCTTGTTTTGGTACTGGGTTCCTGGGAGGAGAGACCAACCTCTGCCTGCCTACAACCTCCCTTCAGGTAGTTGTAGAGAGCAATAAGGTCACCCCTGAGTCTCCTCCTCTCCAGGCTAAGCAACCCCAGCTCCCTCAGTCTCTCCTCATAGGGCTTGTGTTCCAAACCCCTCACCAACTTCATTGCCCTTCTCTGGACTCGTTCCAGCAAGTCAACCTCCTTCCTAAACTGAGGGACCCAGAACTGGACACAGTAGTCCCTACTTTGTGCAGGTGTCTATGTGTATGAGTCACTGGGTATAAGGAAATAGCCTGAAACACTAAATTCCATTAATTTGCATTTATTACTGTATTTTATTGTTCCTTGAACATTTTACATTGAAACTCGATGGATAATTGTGCTTTTGACCATAATAATTTTTCCTCTTGCAAAAAAAACCTGAGGAAAACAATACTTATGGTTTTTACCCAGGAAGTTTTGTACCTAAAAGAAAATAGGGAGATGTTCTCCATGGAATAACAATGTGCTCCTGTGGTCAAGAGAGCCAATGGTATCCTGTGTGTCCAGCAGGTCCAGGGAAGTTCTTCTACCTCTCTACCCTGCCCTGGTGAGACCATGCCTGGAATACTGCTTCCAGTTTTGGGCTCTCGAGCTCAAGAAAGACAGAACTGCTGGAGACAATCCAACGGGGAGCCATAAAGATGATTAGGGGACCTGAGCATCTCCCCTGTGAAGAAAGACTGAGACACCTAGGGCTATTTAGTCTTGAGAAAAGAAGACTGAGAGGGGATCTCATCAATGTATATAAATATCTGAGGGGTGGGTGTCAAGTGAAGGAAGCTAAGCTCTTTTCGGTAGTGCACAGTAATAAGACAAGAAACAATAGGTTCAAACTTGAACATAGGAGATTTCACCTCAACGTGAGAAACTTCTTTACAGTGAGTGTGACACAGCAGTGGAGCAGGCTGCCCAGGGAGGCTGTGGAGTCTCCTACTCTGGAGACTTTCAAAACCCACCTGGATGCATTTCTGAGTGGACTACCCTAAGTGATCTTGTTTTATCAGGGGGGTTGGACCTGATGATCTCTGGAGGTCCCTTCCAAGCTCTGATATGCCGTGATGCTGTGTAATATAAGCAAACTAAACAGTTTATAAAGTCTTTTGAAAATACATGGCTAGAGAATAGACAATTAAACCTATACTTAAAACCATATGTTTGCTCTAACACCATTCGTAATGACCAGTAAAATCATGGCAATCTTGAGCCCTTCACATTAAAATTCTATGCTGAGAGAGGTCTTTATCTTCTATTGTGTGTATGCCTGAACAGATGCTGACTTTGGTGAAATAATCCATTCAGTTCTGGGTGTTAAACTTCACTGATAAAATGCACTATGAGAAGAAATACACCAGATATAGGCATAATACAGCCCCAAGGGAAATGCGTTAGTTTTGTTGCTCAAACTTTGTTGTGCATAAAAATGCATATCATAGAGGACACTGCATAAGCTAGAAAGTGTTTAAAAATAGCAATCTGTGTGATAAAGTGCATCTGCTGTGCATGAGTCCTTTCTTCAAAATGGTTAATATTTTGTGGTCAAAATATGAACAGAAATACAAGTGCAGCAGTGCAAGAGTCAGGTGCTGAGCTACATGCGTGGCATGAAATGTGACAAACTATTCACAAGTACCTAACTATTCCTATAGCTCGACGCAAAGAATAAATCCCTGTGAAGACAGTATGGGTTTCAGCTGTGGAGATAAAGAAAAAGATTTGGCTATTAAGAGTGTCTTAATAGTTTTTCTTTTGGCTGGATGTTATGTGGGTAAAAGTAATAAAATCACGTCAAGGTGCTCCTCTCCTGGCTAGTATGCGACTGTCCTGGCTGAAATCAGTATGAGCACATGCTCGCTTCTCACTTGTGCCAGAGGAATGTAACCATCAATTTCTGATTGTAGCACCCAGAAGGTGCAGGACTGGAGGAGTTCAATGACAGCTGGTTGAAATTTTCCTGTGAAATGGTTTCCATAATCAAGAGTTGATTCATTAAAGTGTTTGGGTCCCCCCATCCCTGAACATACAAAATTCCATAAGATCTGTATTGGAAGGATTTTTGGATGCATGGTGAGAAACTTGAGAGGGTAACCCTGAAGAGTCAATAGTCCAATAGCTAAACTGTTTTCATTTGATGCTGCTAATTTTTACTAAAATTCCTAAACAGTTTTATTAGCTTATATGATAAAATCTGCCTTTCACACGCAGGCGAGTACAGAGGAGCATAGCAGCTGGGCAAACCCCAGTATCGCCCTGCCCAGCTCGGTCTGGGGCTCTTCACTGGAGCCACCACCCTGTGACAATCTCAGCTCCAGATCCCCTAAGGCAGGATGGCAAGGATCACAAGAAACCTCATTCCAGCCCCAATGCTACCCCAGAGCAGTCCCAGTGCCATGTTTCTGGGGGACATCTGGTGCCAGAAGTCAGCAAGGAGACTCTTTGGATCATTCCACAGAGGAGAGTCATTGCCCAGGGTGCAAGAAATAGCATTTGGAGGCTTCACAGGACTTAATGTGGGATGTTTGGGGCAGGAAATGAAGGTGGGAAAGGGATGGATTGAAGTGGTTTGGGAAGGAGCAAGTATGGGAAGGGGGAAGGAGAGAAAAGTAGCCAGTTCTGTGCAAACAGGACTGGTCATGCCTGCACCTGATTGTGCAGCATGTGCCTCTGGGAGTGGGGCACCTGAAGGCACAGTCTACTGAAAGATGGGGAGCGACAAGCCAGGCCAGCTGCTGAAGAGACCTTGGGATCTGGGATCTGCCAAGAGATCCATTTGTGTGTGTATGCATATGCATGTGTGTGTATGCATATGCATGTGTGTGTATGGTACACATTCAGTCTCATGGCCAGTCAGACCTTTGGGTGCCACAGAGCTGCAGGAGACTTTCACCTTCTGGGCTTCCAGATTTGGCGGCTCTTAACAATTTCTATTTCTGTCAAGCGACTTTATCCTAATGAATGCTTCAGTCACAAGGCTGCTGACTCTTCCTTGGAACAAAAATCTATACATTCCCACATTTGCAAGCAAATCAGTCTGCTCTAATGAGCATTTGGACCCCAAAGCATAAATATTTACCACTTAATTGTGGTATTTTCTTTGCCTTGTTGTCTCTACACAGAGCCTGGTTTTGGCACACTGCTTGCTCTTGATATCTGGCAATTTGGTTGTAACTCCAAATCATTAGACATCCTTCATTAATTGTAATGGTTCTTACTTTAAGACAGATATATTTAAGCAATGCAAGTTATTCTTCCTTTATTCTCTGGAAGATAATACATTTTCATTTTGCGTATTCTCCTTCAATGCCCCTTTGATCTACTTCAATTCAATCAAGGTATAACGGCTTGTAAAAGCCTAGATTCATCTCAGCTACAGTTAATTGCTTATCCAGCTCTGAAGCCTTGTTGCTGTAGCAACTACTGACTGTGTAGAAATGGGTTTCAGCTTGTGATCCATGGACCCTTGTACACATGGCCAGCTACTGAAAAGTCCAGCAACTAAGAAAAACAAGTTTATTGTCTACAGATTTCAGTAATATGAACCTCAGTCCACATCCTTATTACAAGAGCCAACATAAATCCATAAAGCTAAGCTGAGCCAGGGGAGGTTTAGGCTGGATGTAAGGAAGAAGCTCTTCATAGAAAGAGTTATTGGCCATTGGAATGGGCTGCCCAGGGAGGTGGTGGAGTCACCATCAATGGAGGTGTTTAGGGAAGAGGCTTGATGGACTGCTTGGTGCCATGGTTTAGTTGATTAGATAGTTGGATGATAGGTTGGACTCAATGATCTCAAAGGTCTCTCCCAACCTGGTCTGGTCTATTCTATTCTATTCTATTCTATTCTATTCTATTCTATTCTATTCTATTCTATTCTATTCTAAATCATTAAGACAGTTATCAAGTGAGGATAGCTAAAAATGCAACTTAGCTCACCATCTTAATTGCTGTCTGGAAGAACCTATTGTTTCTCTCAATGATTAAGAGAACTTTGGAGGAGTGGACTTCTGATGCTTTTTTATTTCAGGCTTCTATTTTGACCTTGCAACTAATGACAGGTGGACTGAATAATGATTTACACTTCACTGGGGACTCCGTGGTACTCCATAGTTATCTCCAAATAAACCACAGTTTATTTAAATACTCTCCACAACTGAAAAGCAATAAACAGCTATTCCCTTAATTTCTGTTATACTCAGCAAGAGTGAGCAAGAGGTATGTATGAAATACCTGAAATATCAAAAAATCTTGAATCTCATGCTTGCTTTGTTTTCCAAATCATACATACATAAGCCACTAGTGTATAGGTCTCTCATTCTTTCATTTCAGAAGTGGCCAGACAGCTCAATGTGATGAAGCCCAAGACAAAGGAACTGTAGGTAACATAAATATATTATGGTAGGTGCTGTTTCCACCACTGATGACAAGTTTTATGACCCTTATATGTCATTTTATGACATTTACTACGTGAAAAACTTAACAACATGACTGCAATAACATTTTCTTTTAAACAGCTTTCATTCATTTGATGTAAATGATGCTTAAAGGCTCCTTATAATGCAACAAAGAAAGAACACCACCATCTCTTAGAGACTCTTTAAAAAGTAAATGTCTGTAGCAGATTACTTAAAACTGTACCTTTCTTTTAAAAAAAAATCAAGATAAATTTGCTGAGCAGTAAACAAAGATACTCTGACAAACCAAACATTGGCCCCAACAACCCTATGCAGCGCTACAGGGTGGCGAGCAGCCAGGCAGAAAGGGACCTGGGGTAGTGACTGACAGCCAGCTCAACATGAGCCAGCAGTGTGCCCAGGAGGCCAAGAGGGACAATGGCATCCTGGCCTGTATCAAGAATAGTATGGCCAGCAGGAGCAGGGAAGTCATTGTTCCCTGTACTCAGCACTGGTTAGGCCACACCTTGAGTGCTATGTCCAGTTCTGGGCCCCTCAGTTTAGGAAAGATGTTGAGTTGCCAGAACAAGTCCAGAGAAGGGCAACAAAGCTGGGGAGGGGTTTGGAGCACATCCCTATGAGGAGAGGCTGAAGGAGCTGGGGTTGCTTAGCCTGGAGAAGAGGAGACTCAGGGGTGACCTTATTGCTGTCTACAGCTACCTGAAGGGAGGTTGCAGCTGGGTGGGGGCTGGTCTCTTCTCCCAGGAAACCAGCACCAGACCAGGAGGACAGAGTCTCAAACTGTGCCAGGGGAAGTTTAGGCTTGAGGTGAGGAGAAAGTTCTTTGCAGAGAGAGTTGTTAGCCATTGGAATGTACTGCCCAGGGAGGTGGTGGAGTCACCATCATTGGAGGTGTTCAAAAAGGGATTGGACGTGACACTTGGTGCCATGGTTTAGTAGTCATGAGGTCTTGGGTGACAGGTTGGATTTGATGATCTTTGAAGTCTTTTCCAACCTTGTTGATTCTATGATCCTATGATTTTAAATCCACTTACAGAAAATAGCAAATTAAAATAAGCTTCTGGAAATGTAAGCTTTTATGAATTAACATTTCCAGCAACAGTGAGTCTCACAGGGACTGGTGTTACACAAATTCATTTTTACACTACATGAGTTTGTGGAGCTGTTATGAGTTGTCTTCTATGACCCAGCACATGTGTCAGTTGCCTCATGCCTTTTGCATGCATTCATTTCCAGCATGCCCTCCTGGCAATTTTGTGTAAGTGAATGTAAAATTTGTGATATTGGGAGTTGGGAATCTCAAATTATTCCCTTTTGAAAACCTTTGCACCGATGAATCAGCCTTTGGATGCCAATGCATAAATACCTTCCACTCATAGAAAAGCCAGCTCTGTGTGTTACAGATGCTTGACTGGTGACAAGTTTGGAAGAAATTGCATTCTACATTGCAATGTGTATGACATCTGTCTCTACATTCAATTTTTACTTTATATGCTGCTTTTCATATTCCCTGCTAAACAGAATATTTTCATAATCTTCTAGTTTTCTTTGAAAATTTTATAGTTCCTTTCAAGATGACAGCTGAAGTTACATTTTCTCTCTTAGATGCAACAGGAAAGCTCTTTTCATTTTTTTTTTTTATAGGCCACTACTATTTTTTTTTTTATTAAAAAGAAAGAAGAAAAGGTAGTTTCCTATTTTGTGAAATGAAGATAGACATGTTGCTTCCTGAACTCTTCTCATCCATTTTTGTAATACTTTATTTTAGATCTGGGCTTACCATTTGATTTGCCAATTCTTGTATTTCCACCAAAAAAACAAAACAAAACAAAACAAAACAAAACAAAAATATATTCCAGGCACAAACTGTTTTCAGACAATCCTTCACTATGACAAGATCTAAGAAGAATCCTCACAGCAGGTATATGAATCCAGCTGTAATTCTGGTTTCACTAAGCCTGTCTAAGTCTAGATTTGATTTTGCCACATCACATGACACAAGCTAGTAGGGACAGAATACAAGTATGATTTAGCCTGGAGAAGAGGAGGCTCAGGGGAGACCTTATTGCTATCTACAACTACCTGAAGGGAGGTTGTAGCCAGGAGGGGGTTGGTCTCCTCTCCCAGTCAACCAGCACCAGAACAAGAGGACACAGTCTCAAGCTGCACCAGGGGAAATTTAGGCTCAAAGTGAAGAGAAAGTTCTTCCCAGAGAGAGAATTGTTAGATGTTGGAATGCGCTGCCCAGGGAGGTGGTGGAGTCACCGTTCCTGGAGGTGTTCAAGAGGGGATTGGATGTGGCACTTGGTGCCATGGTTTAGTAGTCATGAGGTGTTGGGTGATAGGTTGGACTTGATGATCTTTGAGGTCGTGGTCAAGACTATGAGTGAACCAATACAGCGTACACCTAAAGGGCAGATGTGGAAGTACATAAAGCCTTAAATAGAAAAGACTTTTGTTTCCTCAAAGTACCATTTTGTGGAACTGTCAAAAAGATACGATTTTCTCTTCATAAATAGCATTTTTCTGAAACATGAATAAACACAAGGACTCCTTGTAGCCTTGGTTTTCAGACAGTTGCCAAATTGTTTTAGAAATAGCATGCAACAGTGCATTGTGCTGACATTCAGCAAGACAGACAGGCTGGAGAGCTGGGCAGGGAGAAATGGAATGCAATTCAACCAAGTGTAGAGCCTTGCACCTCGGAAAGAACAATCCCATGGATCAGCATAGGTTGGAGACTGACCTATTGGAGAGAAATGTAAGTGAAAGGGAAAAGGACCTGGGGGGGTGGATTATGACTGTGATTCTGTCATTGTGCTTCAGCATTAAGAGATGTAGGTTTCTGCTAGAAAGCAGCTTCGAAGTGATATTATTACAACCCTAACAATTTTGTTTCCAGATTCCACCACCTTCTGATTGCTAAAAGCCTAGTTCCTGCAGAACAAAAACCCAAACCAAGCAAACATAACCAACAAAACAAAACCCCAAAACAAAACCCCCAAACGAAATAAACACACACCCCACACACAAAACAAAACAAACAAAACCACAAAACCAACACAAAAAGAGTTCTGAGTATCCATAGAACCTAAATAAATCTCCACTTTTTATCTGTGTGAAGACTTATTCACTGTTCTGGCTAAACTCAAGGCAGGTCTTTTTTAACTAGAGCTTAAAACATCTCTAAGACGCAGGAAAAAAAGCTGAAGGACTTCAAAGACCTCTTCAAATCTGGACAGCAAAAGGTACATGAATGAGTATGAGAGAATAAATATTTCATAATTTCCTTCTGCTAGCCTTCTTTCTGCTTAACAAGCCTGTGTGACATGTAATTACCAAATTTGTCACAGTTTTACCACGAGAGGGCAGGAACGCTTATCAAACAAGTTTACTACAGGCTGTTTTACCACTTCTTGGTCGGGAGGGTGACCCAACGTGCTTTGCCTTTGTTGCTATTATGTGTCTAAGCATGTACCCCAAGCACTTAATTACACTGCAAAATACTTTGACCCAACAGACTGACCTGTCATTAGTACGGCAGATTAATCCCCCTGGATGGTCCTGGGGCTGAGGGACACAGCTGAACTGAGGTCTGTAGGACTAAAAGCAAACTCAACGCTTCTCACCGTGGGCTGGCAAAGGCAAACAGCCGTGTCAATGTATTAGGTTTGCCAGGAGAGGCTGGCGGGTAGGTCAAGCTGAGTAAGCGCCTGCTTTTCTTTCTAAAGCTGTGTAACAGGAGCGAGAAGGAAGATCTTTAGAGAGGTTTTTTGGTTTTCACTCAATAGTAACAGCACTGGCTTATTCATGAACAATCATTAAGCTCTTCTGTGTGTGAGACTAATTTTGATTAGACTGTAACAGTAGCCAGTTCTGAACAGTAGAAGACTTTACCGGGCAGAATACTGTGTAGAAAAGTTCCAGGCTATTATTAAAGCGAAACAGATTTGTGTGGGAAACTCCTGCTTAACTCATAAACAATTTATAAACGGAAACATTTAGCAGAGCTTGATTAAAGATTGAAATTCTTGTAACTATTTGCCAATAAAATACAGTGCTTCTTTATGCCCAAACCCCTGTTTTGGAGGAGTAATCTGCTGTAAGGCTGCTCAGAATTTTAAGATTTTATTCAGCTAAAACTAAGATCAGTAACATACATGGAAATGTCTTTTCTTTTGCTTGTTTTGCTGTCATGATAAGCAGTTTCTTTGTTTGAATGGTGAATTTTTTCATTATGAAGCAAATAGTCACAGAGTTGTGATCTTGAAGGTCTTTTCCAACCTGGTTAATTCTGTGTTCTGTATAAGCTGTATTCAACAGCAACAAAGAGAACACAATGGAAAAAGTAACTGTACTCTAGTTATAAAGAAAAAATATTCATCTAAGTTATTTCCATTAGCAATGCCAATTCAGTTCTGCTTTTGCCATGTCTTTTGCCCTCCAGAATAACTGCACTCAGCAAAAGTATCCGTTGCTCAAATCTGAAGATTCTTCACTGCTTCTGTCATTGGGATAAACAGGGTTTTCCCTAGCCATAAAGCAGAAAAGAGCATTGCCTTCCTATTGTGCAGCTTGGCTGTCACCTATAAGAAGCTCTTGACTTAGAGAGATGAGTACCTGCTAGGAGATCTACATTCTCAGTGTCGCTTTACAAAGCTCCGTTCCCCAGAGGTTTTCAAGAGCCGTGCTGCAACAGCATGCTACTAGGGTGACCAGACAGAAAAGCTGGAAACTCAACAGAATCTCCTTGTTTGATGATAGAAGGTTTATTTCTAAACAGCCTCAATGGCCCGTGACTCTTTTTAAAGCCCAAGCAACATGCAAGGATGATGCAACCCAGCCTGAGCAACAGCCAGGCACCTGGATTTTGCTGGAAAAAAAAAAGAAAGGCAGTTTTAGGTTGATGCCTAGAAAATTTTACACAGATCTTGAGTAGAAAGTGGTGGAATGTAAATAAATTACCATTGGATGCAAAAGAAAAATAACTATAAGGTCTAAATAATCTCATTGCTCTGATAGCTAACATAAAGTTAATTGTATAAACTTTTTCTTAGGTTCTTCACTTGTCAGTATAGCTTCATCTGCTTCCAACTGGGCTGGTCTGACAATTTTATGTTGGGGGATAATTTCAACCCACCATAGGTGTGACTGGACAGTAGGCACAAACATAGAAGTATCATAGTATCGTAGTATCATTCAGGGTTGGAAGGGACCACAAGGATCAGCTAGTTCCAACCCCTCTGCCATGGGCAGAGACACCCCACACCAGATTAGGCCGGCCAGAGCCTCATCCAGCCTGGGCTTAAACACCTCCAGGGATGGGGCCTCGACCACCTCCCTGGACAACCCATTCCAGGGTTTCAACACTCTCAGTAAGTAGGCAAATGGCATAAAGATTCAAAGCCCTGTTCATGCATATTATCATGATGCACAGAGAAATCAGTACAAGTCAGAACTTCTGCAGGACCTATGCAGTTATTTGTCCTATAACTTTTTTTCCAGGGAGATTTTGAAGTTATGAAGAAGGAAGAGTTGTGCTCTAAGATTTTCAGTATTCATCTGCAGAAGCATATTACCCACAAACTTCCCAAGGAATGATGCACAAGGTGTCTTGCCCAGGGCCTCATAATTACACCTGTGGAAAACCAATGTCATGCTTTGATCAGAGACCAGAAGGAATGACTCATTGCCTTTCCATTCTATTGCATTTTCTATAGCACAAGAATGTAACAGGTGCAGTGGCCAGGTCTGGGTGAATCTTGTGGGGTTTCCTTTATGCTTTTAGTTTCTGCTGAGGATATACAGCAGAGAAAGAGCAAAAGAAAAATTGAATTGGCATTCTTTGCCCTCCCTTTGTTTCATTTCAAAAGGTATCCTGAAAAACAGCAAGTGAAAATGCAGATAATTTTTATCCTGGCATTTCTCTTTCTATTAACTTTTGAACAGTGATAACACTTTGAACACATACATTGCCTTGTCTTTGAACCCTAGCTCATAATTTAATCTACTTACCTCTACATCCCTTCTGGTTGTAGAAATCACTCCTTGATTTGTTGCTCAGTGTCTTTTCCATTAAGTGCTGTTCTGGAGAGATCAAATAGGATTTCACAGGATGAAAAGTCTCCAGCAGAAAATCACCAGGCAATACCTCATACAGGGAGAAGAGCTACAAAAAACTCCCTTGTCAGGCAGGGCCACATATGGTCAATATTATTACAATTCTAATTTGCCATCAGACCAAAGGAGACATCAGGTGTTTTTAGAACATTTTTTAATGACAGCAGCACAAGACTGCCCACACGAAACTAAGCCCTAACCTTTAACTAATCTCATAGTCTGCAAAAAAAGAAGGAAATAAACCATGATAGGAGATTAGCAGTTTTAATATTCCCTATGCAGACTGCTGCTCCTTAAAGAGAAATTAGACTTTATCCTAAAATGATGGCAATTTTGCCATTAGCATGAAGATACATGTAGAAGCATGTATGTGGACCAACTGTGGTGCTGGAAATAGTTAAGATGTTGCAGGTGGTTTATTTCACTTGAATAGTGCTGGCCTACCACAGTCTATGGAGATACTTATTAAGTGGTAGATGTGCAGAGATGCACATTAAACATTTCCCAATCTCCTGTCCAAGCAAAACCTGAGCAAGCAGGTTCCTGTGATAGGAAGGTAGATGTGATGAGTAATTTAAAATAATCTGAGTTGAAACTTCATTGAAGATGATGCTATTTAATCCTGTTCTCTGCCTTACATATCCTCCTCTCCATTTACCTTGATGCTGGCTGGGGTCGTGTGGTGAGTAAAATACAGAAGTGACCTAGCTGGTGGGGGAGGGAGGGGGATGAGAGAGAGAGAGAGAAAATAGCCTAATTAATTACTTAATTTTGATTTCTTTGTTTAGTTTTTTTGTTTGGGTTGGGTTTTTTTGAGTGTGTGTTATTCTATGGTTCTATGATTCCAATGGAGAGCTACCAGGATGATTGAGGGTCTGGAGCACTGCCCTGTGAGGAGAGGCTGAGAGCCCTGGGGCTGTTCAGTCTGGAGTGGAGAAAACTGAGAGGGGATTTAATAAATGTTTACAAATATCTGAGGGCTGAGGGTCAAGAGGGAGGGGACAGGCTCTGCTCATTTGCACCCTGGGATAGGACAAGGGGTAATGCATGTAAACTACAGCACAGAAGGTTCCACCTCAACTTGAGGAGGAACTTCTTCACTGTGAGGGTCACAGACCACTGGAGCAGGCTGCCCAGAGAGTTTGTGGAGTCTCCTTCTCTGGAGAGAAGTTGTGGAGTCTCCTTTCTGGAGACTTTCAAGCCCCATCTGAATGTGTTCCTGTGAAACCTGTGATGGATTCTATGGTTCTGCTCTGGCAGAGGGTTGAACTTGATGATCTCTGGAGGTCCCTTCCAACCCCTGTGAGCCTGTGTGAGCCCATGAGCCTGTTTGTGGGGGACTATAAGAGCCAGCACAATGGAAATCCTCTTTCAGCAGTGCACCAGGCTTAGATTCATTTACAGTATTTATGAACACAGTATTTATGAGAAACCTGTCAAGATGTTTATATTACTTGAATATGAGTGAAGCTTCAGTTGTGAAAGAAACACATTGTTCTAAAATTTTGAATTTATTGTTTTATACACAAACACAACTTCCTAAAACATTAAATCCTCACATCCAATCTCAGCTGGACGCTTTCAGATCACAATGTATATGGTAATAAAGTAGCACCTTGTATTATCTCTCTGGTTTTCCAATCATTCACTTGCATTTCTGAATCAATATTTAGCTGATGTTTTCTGAGAACTATGATAGAATAGAATAGAATAGAATAGAATAGAATAGAATAGAATAGAATAGAATAGACCAGGTTGGAAGAGACCTTCAAGATCATTGCATCCAACCTATCATCCAACCCACCTAATCAACTAAACCATGCAACCAAGCACCCCATCAAGTCTTCTTCTGAACACCTCCAATGATGGTGACTCTACCACCACCCCAGGCAGGCCCTTCCAATGGACAATCACTCTCTCTGTGTAGAACTTCTTCCTAACATCCATCCTAAACCTCCCCTGGCACAGCTTGACACTGTGTCCTCTTGTTCTAGTGCTGGTTGCCTGGGAGAAGAGACCAACCTCCACCTGTCTACAACCTCCCTTAAGGCAGTTGTAGAGAGTAATAAGGTCACCCCTGAGTCTCCTCTTCTCCAGGCTAAGCAGCCCCAGCTCCCTGTCTCTCCTCACAGGGCTTGTGCTGCAAACCCCTCACCAACTTTGTTGCCCTTCTCTGGACTCGTTCCAGCAACTCAACATCTTTCCTAAACTGTGGGGCTCAGAACTGGACGCAGTACTCGAGGTGTGGCCTAACTAGTGCAGTGTACAGGGGGAGAATCACCTCCCTGCTCCTGCTGGCCACACTGTGATTTTCTCTTAAATAATTTAACTTTCTTTATTGTGTAATCAGGAACCATTTTCCTTTCTGCATTACAGTATACTTGTGTACTAGCTCATCAGAATTCTTACATCTTTTAGTGACTTTGCAGTTAGAGGTTCTTAAAAGAATTTAATAATGCGTGTTGCAATAAACATCGTTGAAAATAGATGTTTGGTTTTTTGCTTTGTGTCTTTTAAATCACAAATTGGTAAGGCCTAGTTTTCTTTTACAAAACTGTGTTCTTTTTTTCCCCTGCTACATTTTTGGCTATGTACCTTCAATTTTTTTATCTTTCTTAGTAGTTTGCATGGAATGAATTCATTGTAGTTCTCCTTATCCCTTTTTTTAAAGAGTTAAACTTTCAACTTCTGTTGCTCTCCAGGCACTGATGCTAAAGCATGTTACACACTCATGGAAATCTCTGATGAGAACAGGAGCTGGTACAAGATGGATGGTGTGCACAGTCAGAAGTGTGTTGCAATCATAGCAATAAGTCATGTGAGCAATCTGGTAATATAAGCTTAGAGCTTGATATAGTGGTAGGCCGTGCTTAGCATAAGTGTAGAAGTAACTAGTAGTTTAGCAAAATAGTGCTGTGCTTGCAGTGTGTAACTTAAAGTACTGGTAGCTGTAAACACAAAGAATTATCTTGGAATAACAGGATGTAGACGTCAATCAACAACTTTGAGTGATATTAGTAGTTTAACCAATAATGTATAACAGTAGGGCTTGTGGACAATTGTGGGGAACCAATGAAGTTATGCTAGCCATGCTCTGTGAGTCTGTGTGTCTATATAAGCTGTAGAGGTTCCTTAATTAAACTGAACAATACTTAGATCATATTGGTCATCCATATTGATTCCAATCTCCATCATCAAAAGAAGAGAGGTAAAGAAGCAGCAAGTCACACATTCATACATTGAAGACTCAGTCTTTCTCTGTCTCCTCTTCTTTGCTTTGAAACAATTGACAGAAAATCTGTCCAAATGCCACAAAATCACTTGAAGAATTTATAGAAGTTATAAATACCAGTTTGAGAACACAAATAGCTTGGTGTAAAAATCTCCTCATATTGTATTAAACTAACTGTGGGTGCAACCTTCAAGGAAAATTTTTAGAGACATTCTCCTAGAAAATATTCCAACAATATCATAGAATCAGTAAGGTTGGAAAAGACCTCAAAGATCATCCAGTCCAACCTGTCACCCAAGACCTCATGACCACTAGACCATGGCACCAAGTGCCACGTCCAATCCCCTCTTGAACACCTCCAGGGATGGTGACTCCACCACCTCTCTGGGCAGCCCATTCCAACAGCTAACAACTCTCTCTGTGAAGGACTTTCTCCTCACCTCGAGTCTAAACTTCCCCTGGTGCAGATTGAGACTGTGCCCTCCTGTTCTGGTACTAAACTGGGAGAATGGTGGGGATTGAATGCAGGAGGAGGAACTTTTTCACTGTGAGGGTCACAGAGCACTGGAACAGGCTCCCCAAAGAGATTGTGGAGTTTCCTTCTCTGGAGACTTTCAAGACCTGTCTGGATGTGTTCCTATGCAACCTGAGCTAAATTCTATGGTCCTGCTCTGGCAGGAGGGTTGGAGTCAATGATCTTTGGAGGTCCATTCCAACCTCTAACATCCTGTGATCCTGTGATTTCTTGAGATCTGAGTAATGACTTCCCTAGATATCTATTTTCAATCCCAGACCAACCAGTTTCTGAGGATGGAAAATGCATGAGTTACTCTTTCTCTCCAGCTGTTCAGTTTTGGGTTTTTTTCCTGAGGAGGGCAAAAATCTGAATGCTAGTTGGGACCACACACATGGCTATGAAGATGTCAGTGTGAAGGAGATGGTGGTATTTCAAGGATGGAAGTGCCAGATGTTTCATAAAAATATGTTTAAGAAAAAAAAAATCCATTTTGCAGATTAGCACTACACCAATTTCTATTGTTTTCATAAAAACTCAGGCTCCCCAGCCCTTTATTGGAACCTGTGCTCTTGTTATATCTGAGCTTTTCACAGCTTTTAACGTCTTCTCAAATGTAAAAGTAGGTCATATATTTCAGCCTATGTAATGCAAAAATGTATGCCAAATGTTTGCAAAGTGAGTCATGGTATCATTAAAGAGACTGATCTTGAAACCATTCTTTTCAAATGATGCCTGTTCCTAAAAGTATAACCTCTACAGGCAGCCCAGTTTTCCACAGAGCTATGGAATCTATAGTTTAGCCTTATTTTCTCTGCTTATATGGCAAGTCTAGGGGTCAGACTGTTTAACCAATACATTGAAGAAAGTTAATAATGAGAAAACTCTGAAGGTTTTTTTTTTCAGATGTTGTTTGGTTTTTTATGGTTTTTTTTTGTTTTGGTTTTTGTCTGAACTTGCAGTTTGGAAAAGGTGTATACCCAAGCTTTTCTCAGCTTCTGTGATAATATTCGGCCTCAGATTCCACTAAATATTCAAGCACTAGTATCTCACTTAACAGATACTTGGGAAAGCAGATATTTGCAAATCCCCTTCCAAACAGGTGGTCAAAGAGACACAGCTATCACAAGGCCTGGCTGAAAGAAGGTGATGATATTTTTAAGTGAGACAGAATTTAAGAACCTAAAACTGAGCTCTTGAAAGCTTCTGTTTAGTCTTTGGAGGTGCTCAGACTATCAACACCCCATTTTTCAATGCTGAGTTTCCTCAGATGTCTGAATTTTAGGTCTGCAAAAGCTTAAAAGTAAATCACTGTTGACATGACTGACAACAGCTTGGCTTCTGTCTCATATTTAAGTCTCATCAACAGCAAGATTGGCTCTCCCATTCATGTCCACTGCATATCTCAACTTGAAAGGCATTCTCTCAGCAAACTTGCAAGTATGAAGGGGGAAATATAGGAGAAAGGTTAGGCTTGTAGCTGAATGGAACAAGAAGCTTTTAAGGAATGTCTAAACCCTCTTTGGATTTGGGCCTACATTTTACCATCAGCACTGCAGGATCTGTGATAGCGCAAGAAGTTCATCCCTACTTTCTTTGCCCTGGGCAAATTCTTTAATCACAAAACTATGATTGTAGTTGCCTGTAGGCTCATCTTTCTCTTCAGTAAAAGCCTGTAGGTGGCTCAGAAGTATTACATCCTTTCCTTGATATTGAGCTGGAAGAAACAAATGGAAGGACCTGCAAAAAGTCACAGAATTAAGAGTGCAAAAATCCTGTAGAGAGGTTTTATGTAGCAAGGAAAACTCGGATCGGATCTTGGGATGGTAGAAATGATGGGAAAGAACTGAAAGAGAAATTATTGAAGCCTCTGCAAGATACTTTTATGTTTTGAGGGAAGACAGGGATATTGCAGATCCTGAGCTGAACATCTAAGTTTAACTTTGTACTCCTTTGTCTCCCAAGAAATGAAAATGATGGTCTCCTTTTGTTGTATGTAAACACTTTTGAAATATATGGAGGAATATGATGTTTAGGATCTATGAATTACTTTTTTCCCTTAATTTTCCCTCCTAGATAGCACAATCAAAACTCAGGTTGCAAGGGTGGGGGCCAACACATTCATTAAATTTACCCATTGAGTAAACCTACAAGAGAATTTCTATTTATCTGAAGACATTTGAAAACAGACAAACATCCTAAAGCAACTTCACTGAAACCAGAAAGGCTGCATAGAAATAAATGTGAGACCATATGATTCCAGGATCCCACAATGCGTTAACAAAGACATGAGCAGCGCTCACATAACCATACTAAACTGACAACACACCGACTACAAAATCCCAACAATCAGACCCACAGATGTATGCACTCCTGTACAGTAATAAGAGTTGTTTAGAGGGGGAACGATGTGATAATGTACCTTTGAGACACAAGATATGCAAGGCTTTTGGTGTGGGAAGGATGTTTTGCTGAGTGTTAATGAAGAGCAAAGGGGCTCAGAAAGCTTGGCAATGCTGTACCTGCACAGACAAAAGGCCTCCTGGGGAGACACATCTGGAGAACCAATAGAGACCGCAGCATACTCCAAAGCTTTACTGCCTTTCCACCACGGAGGCAAAAGATGCCCTGAGGTAAATTCAGCAACAGATAAGAACAAAACAAACAAAACAAACACACACAGAGAGAATCACAGAAACATTCAGGTTGGAAAAGATCCTCAGGATCACCAAGTCCAAATCAGAACCCTACTCTACAAGGTTCAACCCTAGACCATATTCCCAAGCACCACATCCAAATGACCTTTAAACACATCCAGAGTTGGTGACTCAACCACCTCCCTGGGCAGCACATTCCAATACCTGAACATTCTTGCTGGGAAAAATTGTTTCCTAGTGTCCAGTCTAAACCTACCCATGCGTCCAATCTATCCAAGTCCTTGACACCATTTAGTACCAAGTATGTGCATTCCTCTTTTCAAGCTAATGAACCAATTCATTATGAAAGGTAACAGGTTTTGGCCTAAAGCCAAATTACAGTGATGTTATTAGTCTCTACTTTGTAACAAAACCTAGAGTTTTCCCTGGATTACATCTCCTGAACTCTTCAGTTCAATGATACCATGCTGTAGGATTCCAAGTAGGTGCTGGCATACACACATCAGAATAGCAATGATGTGGACAATTTTCCTGTACTTGTAAAGGATTTTTCACCTCTAAATGTTGAGGGTTATCAAACATTGGGATGGTCTATCCAGGGCAGTGATGGAGTCACCATTGCTGGAGGTGTTTTAGCAGCATGTAGACCTGGCACTTAGTGGCATGGTTTAGTATTGAACCTTCAGTGCTGGATCAAAGGTTAGACAAGAAGACATCTTTATTGATGATCTGGATGAGGGCATTGAGTCCATCATCAGTAAATTTGCCGATGACGCCAAGCTGGGCGCAAGAGTTGATCTGCTGGAGGGTAGAGAGGCTCTGCAGAGAGACCTCGACAGGCTGGACAGATGGGCAGAATCCAACGGCATGAGATTGAACACATCCAAGTGCCGGGTTCTGCACTTTGGCCACAACAACCCCATGCAGAGCTACAGGCTGGGGTCAGAGTGGCTGGAGAGCAGCCAGGCAGGGAGGGACCTGGGGGTACTGGTCGATGGTAGGCTGAACATGAGCCTGCAGTGTGCCCAGGCAGCCAGGAGGGCCAATGGCATCCTGGCCTGCATCAGGAACAGTGTGGCCAGCAGGAGCAGGGAGGTCATTCTGCCCCTGTACACTGCACTGGTTAGGCCACACCTTGAGTCCTGTGTCCAGTTCTGGGCCCCTCAGTTTAGGAAGGAGGTTGACTTGCTGGAACGAGTCCAGAGAAGAGCAACAAAGTTGGTGAGGGGTTTGGAACACAAGCCCTATGAGGAGAGACTGAGGGAGATGGGGTTGCTCAGCCTGGAGAAGAGGAGACTCAGGGGTGACCTTATCACTCTCTACAACTACCTGAGGGAGGTTGTTCACAGGTGGAGGTTGGTCTCTTCTCCCAGGCACCCAGCACCAGAACAAGAGGACACAGTCTCAGGCTGTGCCAGGGGAGGTTCAGGTTGGATGTTAGGAAGAAGTTCTATACAGAAAGAGTGATTGTGCTATGGAATGGGCTGCCTGGGGAGGTGGTGGAGTCACCGTCATTGAAGGTGTTCAGGAGGAGACTTGATGGGGTGCTTGGTGCCATGGGTTAGCTGTTTGGGTGGGTTGGATTGGTTGATGGGTTGGACACGATGATCTTGAAGGTCTCTTCCAACCTGGTTTGGTTTATTCTAATAAAGATTTATTCTAATAAAGACCTTTGTGGTCTCTTCCAACTGGATTTATTCTGTGATTCTGTGATTCTTGGTGGAAATGTGATCTCAAACAAACCTGCTACCCCTGTTCATCTACCCACCTGAAGACGAAGAGACATCAACTAAGTTAACACATAAAGCTTAGCCTGAAGGCTGCCTGCCCACCAACAATGTTCCTGCCCCTAAGCACAGACTGACCCTGCTCAGTATCACCCCATCTCTAAAAATCCCTGGTTTGGATTTGGGGTGGATTCTCCCTAAAGATTGATTGCTCACAAAGTTAATTTCAATGAACAGTTTGTTTATAAAACTGGTGAAGCTTGCACACAGGACAAATATTCCCTTTTGATCCCAGCATGGTAGGGGTTGAAAGGGACCACTGGAGATCATCTAGTCCAACCTCTGCTGCTAAAAGAAGGGTCACTCAGAGCAGGTTGCCCAGGATCACAATGTCCAGGCAGGTTTGGAATGATTTCCTCTGTTCTTTTCACACTTCAGCAATATATTATAAATTTTTTTTTAACCTCTCACTGCACCCTCAAGTGTGTTGTCATGGATGCTTAGGTGGCCATGTACTGAACTGGGAAACCAGGACAGCCGAAAATTAATCCTTTCAGCAACTTTCTCTTTTTCTTCTTGTTTTCCATTTCCAAAACATGTAATTAATATATTTGAACAGTCCATATCTCATTATGGTGCATCTGAACACTTGGTCTTTTTCCTGAATTTCATTTGGCATTTTTTCTTCTGTCATGTCCACTTCCCGTTTACAGACCTTGGAATTTTGCACTCCAGAAGCTTATCAATATGCAACTCATCTCTGACTGTACTGCCCAGAGATGCAGGATCATTATACTTTTTGTTTACACAAGAAAATTCATCTAATATCAAATATCACTACCATCTGTTTGTTATTTTGCTTCTGAGTATATGCATGATTTCATTGCAGACAAAGGCATACAACTACCTGAAGGGAGGTTGTAGACAGGTTGTAGTTGGTCTCTTCTCCCAGACAGCCAGCACCAGAACAAGAGGACATAGTCTTAGGCTGTGCCAGGGGAGGTTCAGGTTGGATGTTAGGAAGAAGTTCTATACAGAGAGAGTGATTGCCCATTGGAATGGGCTGCCTGGGGAGGTGGTGGAGTCACCATCATTGGAGGTGTTCAGGAGGAGACTTGATAGGGTGCTCGGTGCCATGGGTTAGTTGTTTAGGTGGGTTGGATTGGTTGGTGGGTTGGATTGGTTGATGGGTTGGATGTGATGATCTTGAAGGTCTCTTCCAACCTGGTTTATTCTATTCTATTCTGGTGCTTGAACGTGTCCAGAGAAGGGCCACGAGGATGATCAGAGAGCTGGAGCACCTCTCCTATGAGGACAGACTGAAGGAGTTGGGGCTGTTCAGTTTGGAGAAGAGAAGGCTCCGAGGTGACCTAATTGTGAACATCCAGTATCTGAAGAGGGCCTACAGGAAGGCTGGGGAAGGACTTCTCAGGATCTCAGGTAGTGATAGGACTAGGGGGAATGGAATGAAGCTGGAGGTGGGGAGATTCAGGCTGGATGTGAGGAGGAGGTTCTTCACCATGAGAGTGGTGAAGCCCTGGAATGGGTTGTCCAAGGAGGTGGTTGGGGCGCTGTTCCTGGAGGTGTTTAAGAGCAGGCTGGATGTGGCTCTGGCCAGGCTGATCTAGTGTGGGGTGTCCCTGCCCATGGCAAGGGGATTGGAACTAGATGATCCTTGTGGTCCCTTCCAACCCTGACTGATACTATGATACTATGATACTATAATACTATTCCATATTGACTTCTGTTTCTGAGAGACTAATATGAATGTTGCTTAGGTCAAGATTATAAGCATTGATCAATGCAATAATACTCAGCATGCCATGTCCTCTTCTTCAGCAGCAATTTGACTAGATTGGATTCAGAGAATTGAAACTTGTGATAGGTCTCTACTGCAGGACTTAAATATTTTGTGTTAGCCTTTCATTTTGAATGTAGTGCCAGTGATTTAGTTTGGCTGCACAAATTACTGCACTGAATAATAATTTTTAATGCAATAGAATATTTTTTAATGCTTTTCTTTTGTAATGAATGGAATTGTCAGGGAATGGCTTTGTCTGGAGGAGCTGAATTGTACTATATTTTCTTTCTGGAGGAAATGGATCCTGTTTGTACAATTTTAGATCTGACTGTCCCTGACATACCTTCTCTCAGCTGTTCCTTCTTTTATGCACTTTAACCAGAGGATACAGGAAAAACCTCATTAACTTCAGTGTTGAGGTTTTCTACTTCTCTATACTAATCCATACACTCACACCTTGAGTACTGTGTCCAGTTCTGGGCCCCTCAGTTTAGGAAGGATGTTGACTTGCTGGAATGTGTCCAGAGAAGGGCAGCAAAACTGTTGAGGGGTTTGGAACACAAACCCTATGAGGAGAGACTGAGGGAGCTGGGGTTGCTTAGCCTGGAGAAGAGGAGGCTCAGGGGAAACCTTGTTGCTCTCTAGATCTACCCTAAGGGAGGTTATAGACAGGCAGAGGTTGGTCTCTTCTCCCAGGCAAGCAGCACCAGAACAAGAGGACACAGTCTCAAACTGTTCAAGTTCTTCACAGAAAGAGTGGTTGGCCTTTGGAATGGGCTGCCTGGGGAGGTGGTGGAGTCACCACCACTGGAGGTGTTTAGGAAGAAACTGGATGGGGCACTTGGTGCCATGGTTCAGTTGATTAGATAGTGTTGGATGGTAGGTTGGACTCAGTGATCTTGAAGGTCTCTTCTAACCTGGTTTATTCTATTCTATTCTATTCTATTCTATTCTATTCTATTCTATTCTATTCTATTCTATTCTATTCTGTGCTATGCTATCCTATGCTATGCTATGCTATTCTACATTTATGCCTTGGTAACTCTTACTGAACTTTAAAAGAAAAAATTAATTTCCATGAAAAACATTTGATTTGTGATATCTCCATTCTGCAGCTACTTTCTGCAACCAAAACACTATGATGTCCATGCTAGCATAGAAATGTTTCTGATCTGATATGTTTTACACAAAAGGAAACTCACATTTTATTTTCTTCCAACAGCCTGATCTGGTTTGATTGTGTTGGAGTCCACATTAACAACTATTTTGTTACATCTTGACATTTGGAGGACTTCTTGCCAAGCCCATAGTGACACAAGTGATGATGGTGTTAAAATGAAAGATGGTAGACTTAGGTTGCATATATAGAAGAGACTGTTTTATAATGAGTTTATTGAGACACTGGATTAGGTTGCCCATGGAACATGTGTATGTCCTGGAAATGTTAAAGGTGAGGCTTGTTGGGTCTTTAAACATCCTGATCTAGTGAAAGATGTCCCTGCCCATGGCAGATGGTTGGACTACATGATGCTTGAAAGACTCTTCCAACCCAAACTATTTCGTAATTCTGTTCCACAAGATCCACTTTGATATAAGAAAAAAGGTTGGCATAGCAGGTGCAGTTGCCTGGGATTCATTGGTTTTATCCATATTGGTATCAGAGTAATGAGAATATCAGAGAATAATGTCATATATCAGGCAGATATTTTACAGAAACTTATGTTTACCATGAAAAGATCAGCTTCATAGCTTGGTAAAATTAATAAATCAAACAGTATAATTTTGGTCTGTATGATTCACTTCACTTCCCCCCTCTCTTAGTTTGCTCTGGCTTTTATTTTAATGTTGTCTTTGGAGCTTTAAATTTAAGCAATGGTGAAAATTAGGCAGAAATGGTTATGTTGCCCACGTTTAATTACATCCCATAATGAAGCTTTGTGTTAATGTTAATGTAACTCAAGCTCATCAGTCTCTTTAGCAATAAATTTTGGTACAGGTTCATTCAGAACTCTGACCAAGGCATACAAAGCAGTTTGCAAACCTTGATGATATTTCTGATTTCTAATGATAACACCAAGTCAGTTTGAAGTTTTATTTTTAATCTTCAGTTTGTTTTGTCCTTTGGTTTTTTTGTTTGGTTTTGGGGTTTTGGGTTTTGGTTTTTTGTGTTTGTTTTTTTAAAGAATTATTTTGCAGAAGCTATAAACTCAGGTAAAACTAAATCAAGAGATTTCGTGATCCTAGCAAAGAGAGTATCAGTCTCCAAAACTTTTCTACTCAGAAAGTTATCCTGAGGACTTACATTATATCTTCCTCTGGAAAAGAATAAGCTGAGTTCAGTTCAGGTTAAGAAATCGACTGAAATTTTGTTCTTGTTTACCCAGATGTGACCTGCCCCATGTCAAAGATCCATAAATGAGAATGGAGTTTGTCCTGAGCTTTGTGGTGTCCTCCGTGACTGGAATTTTTGTATTGAGAAATGTTTGCAGGACTTGAAGAAATTGCATGAAACTCCTGACCTCGGCCAGAAATGGCTGTGCAAATTCTAGCTGAAGTTATCTTTATTAAACTTATCAAGTCATAGTGCAATTAACTCAAGAAATTGGCTAGTGTTAGACCCCAAATAAGTACAGCTGACTGAATCTCTTTCTGCAAAACTATGTACTTGTCAGGGGAATAAAAGAAAGGTTTTGAGGGACTAGAAATCATTCTGAATTTGTCACAAATCAAATGATGGTTTTAGTCAATGTGAAAGTGAGTAAATATTTTCAAATGCAGTAGTTGTTGCAGAGCAGGACAGCATCGACAGCAAGCAAATGGACTCAGAATACCATCTTTCAGAGTACTACTAGGGGCCTTTGTTTTGGGAATCTGATTTTTGCATTTCTTATCAAATATAAAGACAGAACTCCTACATGCCAAAAAAGCATTCCAAGTAGCCCTTCCAGTACAGGTTTTATTTGGGCTAGAAAAACATCAGGCTCTCAGGGTTTACTCTCCATCAGTGCCTCACTTTCCAGTTCTACACACCTCCAGTGCAGCTGTCACTCACACAGTCCTCAGTGTCGTCTAGTGCCCCAGCTTCTCACTAGCTTCTCTACAGCTGAAGAGAATCTGAATTACAAAAGCAAACAAGAGTATAGGTTTATCAAGGTGCATCCCTGCTCTTCTGTTATTGAAGTGAGCCTATCTGTATCCTGGATCTTGGCATAAGGAGGTGGCACCAACACATAATGTACCACCCATGCTGTGCATTGAGGAATGAAAGAAGCTTCTCTTTGGCATGTCTGGTTTGGGTCTGGATGCTCCAAAGAACTTTTGAGTAGAGTGGGATTTGTCACTTCTTATAATGCCTTAATTTATGGCTGGGTTGTTTTTTTTTTGAAGGACACAGATTTTGCATCTGGTCACATTCACACAATCTTGTTTACTGAAAAAAAATATACAAACCCACATTTTAACTGAACAAGGGTGGGATAAAATAAAGGCAATTTCTTTGTATTTTAAGACTTCTCCAAAGAAAGACTTTGGTCAATTTTGTTTCATCTTTTTTTCTTTCCTACCAGGATCAAACACTTTTTCTGCTTTTTCTTGACCTTCTTTTTCCTTTCTAGGCTCATCTTCTCTTGGTGCCTGCAACTCAAACAGATGCTTCTAAGGCTTATGACCTTACATTGAAAATTCTGTAATATCTGCTTGCCTTTTGCCTGGTCCTGTTATTTGACCTTGAGCAGTGCCACCCTGTTTCTGAAGTATCCCAAACGTTTTGAGGCTTGGTGAAGATTTAGTCACTGATAAAACAACAGTACTAAGATTCTTTACTATGCCTTCCTACCTGCTGCTCTGATTTTTTTTTTTCCCCTCAGTGAAATGTTCTGGCTCTGAAAGATCAGGAGGTAGAGAGTAAAGCACACACAGAAGGAAACAAGCATATTTTTGACGTGTTAGTCCAATGAGCGAATGAAGCCATACCAGTTATATGCAGGCTTGTAATCCATCAAGTGCACATTGTTCATACTGCCTGCCAGGACTGGAGCAGCAGAACCTCATTTGACAAGAACTTTCTCATGTGTGCAAGAAATTACCAAGAGCTTAAGATAGATAAACAGAGAAATCCCTCAGAATTAGTCACTTTATCACCCTATTGTTTGTTGAGAGCTCAAAATTTTCTCCCTTTCTGCCTTTGTCATGCCCATCCTTTCCTATGCAATGTCTACTCTATTCTGTCTAACTTTCAGATTGAACAGTTTAATAAAATATGCAATTACTGGCAGGTTTCATACTTCATTTGTGAGCTGAAGTCAAGAAGTGCAATTTACAAACAGCCTTTTCAAATTAAGCTTGATTTTGAATTCTGAATTTTTGGCAAATTTCTGACTCTGAGAAATCCTGGATAGTGCTTTGGAAATATGGAACTTCTGTGAGTACAGAAGAAGAAACATTCATCTTTTACTGTAGCTCAGGACCACTTTCTTCCAAAACCTTCTTTCCCAGTCTTCTGTGGACAGAATCTGAGCAGGAAACTGGGTAAGAAGCTTCCAGGTGAAAACAGTCCTCTGTTGTTTTGTTTCCAGCCTACCGAGCGTGTGCCAGCTGAAAATGAAGAACACCCTGCAGATGCTATTATTAGATCAATACATTACAAGATTATATGTAGGAAAGAGAGTAGACTATTTTTCCATTTGGACCTTAATCTATAGCCCAATGATAAACAGTTGGTCTAATACTTGCCAGATGCTTCCTCTTCCATCATTAACAACTTCCTAATGAACACAGACAAGGAGAACACATAAAATTCCAAAGCAAACATCCAGAGTGCACTGCAAGATTGTGACTATTTCATGCTTTGTAGATGCTGAGAATAGTATTCAGTATTCAGTATCACTATGGTTGGAAGAGACCATCAAGTCCAACCTGTCACCACAGACCTCACGATTAGAGTAGGGAGGACACTACTGCCCACTGCAGGCTTGAACTCAAGACCTTCCCATTAAGGGTCTGATGTGCTACCAACTGAGCCATGACTGCCCCATAGAAAATCAACATCCAATGTAAAATAATACAGTAATATTTAGCACTATGTTATTAACACCAAGTTCACAGTGAAGTCTGTTGGGGTTTTATTCTGATCAAAAGCATGGGATGTTGCTTATACTACCAAGCTCAAATTAAAAAGAGCATGGTGTATAAGAGCCAGCTGTAACTGATGGAGGAGGTGAGAGACAAGTGCATGCACATGTGCAGCTCTGATCTGCCTGCCTGTGGGTAGCACTGAAATGGCTTTTTTAATGTGATACAGGAATAGGTACAGGGCAGGGTGTAACGCCTCTCTCCCTTTCAGTGTATCACTGTGTAAATGTTGTCTTTGTGCATTAACCAACAGATCAGTTCACACACAGCCTTGAAAGTGAATGCTGGGTTTCTGTGCTGCCTGAAACACAGAAGCCTCCTTAGGTGAGTGAATGTTGCAGTGACACTTAGCACAGGTAATATCTGGTGCCCTGTGGAGCACAGCACATGTTCTTCAGAGGAGTGATGGCAGTGTTTTCCATACTGCCTTTTCTTTAGTTTGCAAGGGGCAAATGATACTGCCCATATATAAATACAAAGTGTAAGGGTTTACACTGCCATCTTTTGCTTTGTTTGTTCCTCTTGTGATAGCAATATGCAATTTAATGTGTGTTTGGCTGTGTGTGATGGATTCAGTAAAACTGACCCCGTCCGTTCTGGAACAACACCTTTTTCCCAAACTGTTCCTAGGAGAAGGGAAAGAGTTATCTCAGTGAATCACATGGCAATTTAGATTCCATGAGAACCACAACAAACAAGCAAAAATTTTAAACATTTGGCAATATTATACACAATAAGCTCTAAGGGCCACAAGGATGATCAGAGGGCTGGAGCACCTCTCCTATGAGGACAGATTGAAAGAGTTGAGGCTGTTCAGTCTGGAGAAAAGAAGGCTCTAAGGTGACCTAATTGTGGCCTTCCAGTATCTGAAGGGGGCCCACAAGAAGGCTGGGGAGGGACTTCTCAAGGTATCAGGTAGTGATAGGACTAGTGGGAACGGAATGAAGCTGGAGGTGGGGAGATTCAGGCTGGTGGTGAGGAGGAGGTTCTTCACCATGAGAGTGATGAAGCCCTGGAATGGGTTGTCCAGGGAGGCAGTTGAGGTCCCATCCCTGGAAGTGTTTAAGCCCAGGCTGGATGAGGCTCTGGCCAGCCTGATCTAGTGCCCATGGCAGGGGGGTTGGAACTAGATGATCCTTGTGGTCCCTTCCAACCCTGACTGAGTCTATGATTCTAATTGTTTTTAAAATTTCTGTTTTTTTAAATTTCCCTGCAGTGTACTTTCATCTTGAGTCCATAATTTGAAGACATAACACTATGGACTTGTGAAGTACTGTTAAACAAAGCTTTATTCTTGTCTTGGCGCAGTCTCAGAACAAAGGTATTTTACTTTGGTTCTTTACCATGAGGGTAGTGGAACACTAGAACAGGTTGCCCAGGGAGGTGGTTGAGGCCTTATCCCTGGAAATATTCAAAGTGTGGCTTGACAGGGCTCTGGGCAAGCTGACATAGTTGAGGATGTCCCTGCTTACTGCAGAAAGGGTTTGACTAGATGACCTTTGGAGGTCCCTTCCAACCCAAACTATTCTATGATTCTATGATTCTTGCACATGCATGCAGACTCTCTGTGTATGTGACATAAACCAGCCCCAGCTGAGACTGGAGAAGGAAGGCAGTGAAGAGATGCAAAACAGATGAAATATCTTAATTCTGTGAAAACATTAAATAACCTCATTGCAGAGTTTACTATGGAAGGAGAAGAAATACAGACAAGGGGAGTTATACTTTGGTTTGGAGTACTTATTGCCTGTGTATACAGTTTATAAAGAAGTTTGTCACAGGAATGCCATCAGAAAAAGAAGAGTTCTAAGCATTTGACTTAGAT
Source organism: Melanerpes formicivorus (assembly GCF_026170545.1). Taxonomy (NCBI): domain Eukaryota; kingdom Metazoa; phylum Chordata; class Aves; order Piciformes; family Picidae; genus Melanerpes; species Melanerpes formicivorus. Next base: position 222,090 of record NW_027142599.1, on the reverse strand, counting down.
ATACAAGGGTAGTGATGTAGCACCACAAAGATCTTACATCCTTTCCAAAGTCACATTTGTCAGACTGTTTGGTGTCTCTCTTCCCTGGCACAACACATGCTCTCCGGGTGTCTCAGATGCTGACCCATATCACCTTGAGGGTATATCTATCCATTTCTCAATATCTGGGCAAAAGGGCCTTCATTTTCAGTAGCAGGAAGCAACATTCTTTCCAGACAAATCACTGAGTGACTTCATTCATATATGTCATTCATATGACTGAACCTAGATGACCGTATCTATGTTAGTTGCTGTATATGCTTCTACGGTCAAGGATGGTATACTGGAAATCAATCCAAACTTCTGGTGTGGGCACTTCAATTCAAAACCCTTGTGTTAATTTATCTTCAAGGAAACTTAAATCTGTTTTAAAAATCTGCGTTAACTACTCAGAACAATGTAAGGCTGTCAGCTGAGGGGTGTTACAGTAATCAAACTCCATCAGATCAAAAACAAATTCCTTGGAGTGGTGTATATGTGCAACATTAGTACATTAAACACTTAAATTGGTATATTTTTGGTGTGTAGGTTCTCACTGAAGCTCACCATCTGCTAGGCTGTAAAGCTATTTGCTCTTCAAGCAAATTAGTCACTTGAGAGGCTTTACACTAGAAAAAGGACTAGTTTTTTTCCAGAAAGTCATGCTTCCTAGTAGTGTTAAAACCCAAATAGGGATGCATTTAGCACCAAGAAGCATTGGGAAAGCCACCTTTTCTAGTAGTATGGGGTTTTGTATGTTCTAAATGTTTTACCTCACTTACTTTCATTATAATTTCTCACATGACATAATGACCAAAACATCACTGTACAGACCTTTCTCTGTCATACATAACCACTAGTTCTTTCCACTTATCTTTGCTGTTCTTCTTTAGGTTTCATTCATATACAGTTCCAAGTTATGAGTTACCTAATCTCTTCATACCTATCTGTGTTTTGGGTGAAGGTTGTTCCTGTTTCAGTCACCTGGTTCCATAAAAGACTGCAGGTATCTTGCACTTCTATAAACTGAAAGCTGACTGCTGTGATCACTAATTTCACTAATTTCAAGGGATATTCAAATCACAAGAAAACAAATGTATGCACATATTTTCTCCCCATTTTTATGAGAAAGCACGTGAATACTGCTGACTCTACTTTTAAATCATGTTTATTTTTATAGATAACCTTGCAGGGATGTTGTACCTAGCTAATAGTTCCAGGACATCTTCTGTGGTAACTGTAACATGAATTCTGGCAACACAGAAATCCAGTTAACAGAAAATGAGTTTGACCTGTTGGTGAGGAAGACTTCCTGCATAGGGGAGACCTTTTTGCTGTCTACAACTACCTGAAGGGAGGTTGTAACCAGGCGGGGGCTGGTCTCTTCTCCCAGGCAACCAGCACCAGAACAACAGGACACAGTCTCAAGCTGTGCCAAGGGGCGATTTAGGCTGGATGTTAGGAAGAAGTTCTTCATAGAAAGAGTGATTGGCCATTGGAATGGGCTGCCCAGGGAGGTGATTGAGTCACCACCTGGAAAGCCACCAGCTGGAAAGTTTTGTTCAGGTTCCCCTCCTTATGCAACAGAGAGTGGTGAACTGGAGAGAGCCCACCACTGAGTCACCAAAACTATGGGGATAAGGAAGTTCGTGTTCTATGAGAAGAGGATAAGAATTTGTTCAGACTGGAGAAAAGGATAATGCAGGATCCAATTTCAGTCTTAAATTACCAAAATGGATGTATGGAGAAAATGAAAGTGGACTTTTCTTAAAAGTGCACAGTGAAAAGACCAGATGCAGTAATTGCTTGCTGCAGCAGGAGAAATTTGAAATAGCCACAAACAATTAATATTTGCCATGAAGATAACCAAGCACTGGAATAGGTGGCCAGAGAAGTAATGCAACATCCGTCATCAGAGATAACTCAAAAAATGACCAAGAAAGGCCCTGAGCAACCGTACTTTACACTGAAATGAGCCCTGTCTTGAGGTCTAAGCTAGATTACTTCCTTTTTTAGCTTCTGGTCTAAATTACTTTACAATTCAAAGCACCCCAATGCTTGGCAACAATATGGAGATCTCCCAGGAGAAAAGGAAATCCCCAGGGAGAAAAGGAAATGTGGTTCTAAGCAGGAGGAAACACAGTACTAATTTATGCAAATAAGGAAGAAAAGTAAGCTCCTGTAATTTGACAAAATTCCATTTAACTTTGTTCCTGACCTTCATTAGGAACTTCCAACAGATTACAGTCCATTTGCTTACCCTGCTGATGGAGATAAAATTCATAACGTTTTATCATTGCATAAATAAGCTTTTCATCAAATGATAACAACAAACCCTTTCACCAAATCAGGGCAAGAATCCCCTATGCCTACTCACAATTCGAGCTGAGGTTATGAAGATCTCCCAAGAAGATGGTTTTAAAACAGACATTCCCTTTTCATTTTCTAGGAGTGGTGACAGATCTTCATTCCTCTGTCTTCTGCCAAGCAGTTTGCAGTCTTTCAATGACCTCTTTCTTCCTTTGATATTAGATTTATTTTCCATGAAACACTTCATTTTACTTTTTTATTCACACATCAAAAAACATGTGAGGCTGGTGACACATTCAGTTATCATGCCTGAACTTAATATTATTTAATACAATATAAAGATCAGAGGCTCAGGAATTCTTTATTTCCTATTAATTATCTCTGATTCTCTTGTTCCTTTATCAGTCTGAATTATTTTTATCAGTTTCATACTAGCAATGAACAAAACATTAGTAATACATCTTAGAGATGACTGTAGTTATTAAAAAACCCTGCAATGTTAACATTTTCACCTAATAAATCCCAGTGCACCCCGATGAAGTCCTGTCCTAACTAATATTTACTTTAACCAACAAGGAGTTGATGTTCCTGCTTGCTTCAGGGAGGGTTAGACTTGATGATCTCTAGAGGTCCTTTCCAACCCAGTGCATTCTATGATTCTATTATTTTATTTAGGTAAAATTAAAAGTCTTTAGATATAGTTATGGATCCAGTTAGCCTAGAATCTTGAAAACCACAGAATGACAAAATTATTTAGGCTGGAATAGACCTCTGAGGTCATCAAGTCCAGCCTACGGACTTAACACCACCACAGCGACCAGACCACGTCACTAAGTGCCACATCCAATCTTTCCTTAAACACCTCCAGCAACTCCACCACCTCCCTGGGCAGTCTATTCCAGCTTCTAATTCCCCTTTCCCTAAGGAAGTGCTTCCTAACATCCAACCTAAACTTCCCCTAGCACAGCTTCAGACCATGCCCTATTGTGTTGTCACAAGTTGCCTGACAGAGCCTGACGCCCACCTTACTACAACTTCCCTTCAGGTACTTGTAGAATGTGATAAGGTCCCCCCTGAGTCTCCTCTTCTCCAGGAGAAACAACCCCAGATGCCTCAGTCTCTCCTCATCAGACTTTCCCTCCAGTCCCTTCGCCAGTCTTGCTGCTTTCCTCTGGACCCACTCCAGCACCTCAATATCATTCTTGAAGCGAGGGGCCCTGAACTGCAAGGTGAGGTCTCAAGGTAGTGGCAATTTTACGTCTGAAAAGGCAGGTGTGGTGGGTTTGAGAGAAAGGCCCAGCCTTCTCCCCCTACAAAGAGAAGAAAAAGAAATAACCACAGCTAGCCAGCCAGAGGAGCAAAAGGGAAATGCTATATTTACAAGCAATTTTTAGGGAACGCAGGATATATACACAATTTGCAGTATTTACAATATATACACAGAAATATCCAGGAAGGTAAAAGAACAATAATACAGGAACAAAATTCCCTCTGCTGCTGAGGAGGGTTCCCCCCCTGTACCCCCTTCTCTCCACTTTTTCCCCAAAGAGGTTTAGAAAGAGAGAAAAAGAGCAATTGTTAATTAAAGCAGTTATTAATTAAAGCAAAGTGTTAGTAGGCCACACGCTCATCTGTCCAAGGTCAGTCTGGCAGAGAGCCCAGAGGCAGATGAACTGGAAAGGGAGAAGGGAAGGAGCGAAATTGAGGAAAGTCCCAGCAGCACCTAAGCTTAAAACTTCCTTTTTACCAATCCACCAATGGAATTAGTTTAGAATATCTAATTGTTTTCATTAACATTTCCAAAACATTCAGCCATAGTGCCCCAGTACTGTCCTTTTCTTAAAGGCACAGCCTCAAACGGTCACAGTCCACCCCTCCTAAACAATTTCATTGGTTGTTCATACTGTCCATCCAATCCAAGACAATATTTACAGTTCGTAAGTGAAGTTCATAGTCCATTCTGGCTATACTCAGATGTAGATGATTCAAAAGTCCAAGAAAATCAGGAAATGAGAAAAATGGAAAACAGTTTATCTCTTCGCTGACGAAGCGAAGAAAAGGGAAACAGGGATTCTCAGGGTCTCTTAGTTGACTCAGGGCGCTCAGGGTTCTCAGGGTTCGTGCACCTCAAATGGCCACAGCAGGCTTTTTAGATTAATTAAAAATAATAATAAAAATAAATCTTCCTTTGATTCTTTTAAAAATTGTTTTTAAAAACTGTCTTCTGCACACAATTTTGCTCCCTTTTAGAGCAGGAGTCACTATAAATCATCCTTTCTTAGATATATGTATTATCTTTACTCTCCAGAAACCCTAGAGTAGGCACTGTGTGGGAAGTGATGCCTACAGAGGCTTGACTCAGAGATGATAGGACTGCGGTGGTTGCAAACTCCTCTGCAGCCAATATCAATCAACAATAACAGGATGGATACCAGGAACCCCAATGAGCCATGAAAGACCTTGCAGGTCTTATCCTCAAAGAACTCTGAGATTTTTCAGGGTGCAGTTGAAGTTGCACATCCTTTAGAAAACTCATGAAATTTTAAAAGGCACTGTGAAAATCAGAGATTTTTAAAAGCACAGTGAAAATTAGAGTGTTGCAACTCAGTATGCTGCCCCAGGCACAATGGAAATCCAGCTTGAGAGTCTGTGGATGCAGTGTTTGCTGATAGATATATGACTGATTTAATAATGAAATAAAATGTGACATAAAGATTCATTTGGCTTGCTTTTTTAAAGGGTTGGATATCACTACTCTCTCGATAGACAGGGGAATGATGATAGGACTTGCTGATTCAAGAGGAATTACACAGAGAGAAGGATCTGAAAAAGAAAAAAGAAAAGAAAAGAAAAAGGGAGGCTTCCACATGATTCCTCTCTTCACAGCCTGTCCTACCAATAGACTGCATGTCAAAAATGGACTTTGGCTGGTTACTGTTTAGAATAGAATCATAGAATCATAGAATCATAGAATCAATAAGGTTGGAAGAGGCCTCAAAGATCATCAAGTCCAACCTGTCACCCAACACCTCATGAGTACTGAACCATGGCTTCAAGTGTCACATCCAATCCCCTCTTGAGCACCTCCAGGGATGGTGACTCCACCACCTTCCTGGGCAGCCCATTCCAATGGCAAACAACTCTCTCTGTGAAGAACTTTGTCCTCACCTCGACCCTAAACTTCCCCTGGCATAGCGTGAGAAGTTCATCACAGTAGCTGGTCCTGAGGCAAGAGGGATGGGGGAAGTTGCTTCCATCCCCATCTGCCAGAGCTGTGTCCAGTCCCATGCTGTAATTGCATTACTATTATTTCACCACATACAAATATTAATTCTAGCTGCTAGTTCATCTCATAGGCTATACAGGCAGAAAATAAATTTTAGGGATGCACTCGATCTGTAATGACCTTTTAACACCAAAACTAAACATAAAGCTCTTAAGTTCAAGAGAGGAAGCTGATATTTGGGGATAGAGGAAGAATTGTGGCTCAGGTAATAATAATAAACCAGGTTTAGTTACTAAAGCAGGTAGGAAGAAATATTTGGAATGGGCAACCCAGGGAGGTGGTTGAGTCACCAACCCTGGATGTCTTTAAAGGTGGTTTGAATGTGGTGCTTGGGGATACGGTTAAGGGGCGAACCTTATAGAGTAGGGTTCTGGGTTGGACTTGGTGATCCTGAGGGTCTTTTCCAACCTGAATGTTTCTGTGTTTCTGTGAAATCTGGTTTTGTTGTCTTGCTGTCATTCAGATAAATTAATTAACTGGGGTGGTCAGAGATTTTTTTAGACAGCTGTTGTTACAATTCTGCCAGCTGAAATCTTTGCAAATAGAATCCCAGAACCAGTAATTATGTAAATTTAATGGTTTTTAAATTGCATTCCACCTGTAAGGTGCCCAATCACCAGTGGAGGCAGGTTGCTTCTTAGATAAAAGTCTACATACATTTTTCTTTTGTTTTAGAGATTTGTCTCCTGTCCTCAAAGGCTGCAAAACAAGATGGCATGCTGTGACACAGCATGGGAGAAAAGAGCTTATCAGCAATGAGAAATAAAACAGCTGTGCAGCTTGCTATCTCTGTAAAGACAGTGAACATTCAGGAAGAATACTTTGCACTGACCTTCTCCAATTGTTTCAGGACTTCCTCAAGAATAATTTTTTTAATTACTGGGGGGTTTTTACCATTTCTTTTCACATCCATCAGTAGAGGAGTTTCCAATATTATTGTATCAAGCACGTGGCACAACAAATTCTGTACAGCAAAGCTATAGGCATCAGAGAAAAAAAAGTTTAATATAATCAGAGATCTCTGCTGATATAGGGAGCAGATTCAGTAATCTCTTCTGTGCCATTCTGCTGCACTTTATCCAGTTTAATCTTGAATTGTTATCCAAAATGGACTTAAAATATTAGCATTTCCTAACCAAAGCATGTTGCCTGAGAGGTCAGTGCAAAGACATATTCCTAATTGTTTTTTCCCTATGAACTTACTGAATATTTTGAGCCAGCAGTGTGCCCAGGTGGCCAGGAGGGCCAATGGCATCCTGGCCTGCATTAGTAATAGTGTGGCCAGCAGGAGCAGGGAGGTCATTGTGCCCCTCTACTCTGCATTGGTTAGGCTGCACCTTGAGTACTGTGTCCAGTTCTGGGCCCCTCAGTTTAAGAAGGACATCGAAACACTTGAACGTGTCCAGAGAAGGGCAACAAGGCTGGGGAGAGGCCTTGAGCACAGCCCTGTGAGGAGAGGCTGAGGGAGCTGGGATTGTTTAGCCTGGAGAAGAGGAGGCTCAGGGGTGACCTCATTGCCCTCTACAACTACCTGAGAGGTGGTTGTAGCCAGGAAGGGGTTAGCCTCTTCTCCCAGGCAACCAGCACCAGAACAAGGGGACACAGTCTCAAGCTGCACCAGGGGAGGTTTAGACTCAAGGTGAGGAGAAAATTCTTCACCGAGCGAGTCATTCGTCATTGGAACGGGTTGCCCAGGGAGGTGGTTGAGTCACCATCCCTGGCGGCATTCAAGAGGAGATTGAACGTGGCACTTGGTGCCATGGTCTAGTCATGGGGTCTGTGTTGATAGGTTGGACTCGATGATCCTCGAGGTCCTTTCCAACCTAAGTGATACTGTGATACTGTGATACTGTAATACATAATTTCAAATATTTTAATTAAGAAATGCAATTTTTCTTTTTCCCAATGAAAATAGGAACTTTTAGCTGTAATAGCACACAAGTGATATGAACTATAAGAGCTCTGAAATTTTCTTCCCCAGAAATCTATGCATGCATTTATCACAGTATCACAGTATCGCTAAGGTTGGAAGAGACCTCGAGGATCATCGAGTCCAACCTGTCGCCGCAGACCTCATGACTAGATCATGGCACCAAGTGCCACATCCAATCCAACCTTGAACACCTCCAAGGATGGTGACTCCACCACCTCCCTGGGCAGCCCATTCCAATGACTAATGACTCTCTTGGTGAAGAACTTTCTCCTCACCTCCAGCCTAAACTTCCCCTGGTGCAGCTTGAGACTGTGTCCCCTTGTTCTGGTGCTGGTTGCCTGGGAGAAGAGACCAGAGTATCACAGTATCACAGTATCACTTAGGTTGGAAAGGACCTCGAGGATGATCGAGTTCAACCTATCAACACAGACCCCATGACTAGACCATGGCACCAAGAGCCACATTCAATCTCCTCTTGAACGCCTCCAGGGTCGATGACTCCACCACCTCCCTGGGCAGCACATTCCAATGCCGAATGACTCGCTCGGTGAAGAACTTCCTCCTCACCTCGAGTCTAAACCTCCCCTGGCGCAACTTGAGACTGTGTCCCCTTGTTCTGGTGCTGGTTGCCTGGGAGAAGAGGCTAACCCCCTCCCAGCTACAACCACCTTTCAGGTAGTTGTAGAGGGCAATGAGGTCACCCCTGAGCCTCCTCTTCTCCAAATTTAAACTAATTTGAATACATTTAAGTAGCATTTAATTGATGGACAAGCCAAACCACAGACACTCTAAAAACAAATTTTTATGACTTTAAAATGAGTTTAAATACATTTAATGGGCAAACTGAGGGGAGAAAAAAAAAACCTACAAATGAGTCCACTGTCTTTACAATAATACTGACCTGTAATATGAATTAGCATTCATCATGCAGCAGTCACAGAGAGAGGAGAGCAAAACAGTATACAAAAAATAATCCCACACTAACATATTTTACCAGCATACAATAGAAACCTTTTAAAAGGTCTACTGAAATTGCATGTAAAATTAAAACTTGGGCTTTTTTTGTCTAGGACTTTTGAAAAGGAGAGCACAGTAAGAATATAAAAGCAATGTGGCAATTCTCTAAGACTGGCATCTTGAGCAGGAACTTCAGAAACTGTGAGAATCATCTTGCTAACCTGTCCAATCATTGACACAAAATGCTTCCTTGGGAAATACTCACCATAGTGAGCATAAAATGTCATGCTTCATTTTACAGAACAGTTCCACACTAGACCTGCTCTGCTCCATACCTGCATGTAAAAGAGGGTGGGAAGGTATTTCTGTAAAGTCATACAGCCAAAAATCTGAGTTTCTTACTTGAGATAAAAACAACAGTAACAAAATATTAAGCTATTCCTAAAACATCACATGGAAGTTTTAGGGTCTTTTGGATAAGAACTCAAGGCAAACAAGTGAAGTCCATGTCATCCACCATCCTGTGTGTTCTTCTGAAGAGTTTTCAAGCTGGTTCAGAACACATGATTACTGTCTATATCTTAGGTCAAAAAGTGCTTCATTCATAGTGCATGATACTTATAATAATTGATGCCTGCAGTTACACTGAGCAGAATCTAAGCCACAGCTTCCCGTTCCTCATTAGAAGAGGAAAGTAGTATATCAGTTCTGACAGATTTCCTGTATCTTTAAATGGAAACAAAACAGCTTTCTGTTGAGTTTAGAATTTTGTCTCCTTTCAACATACTCTCTCTTCACTTAAAGGTAAAATGTATTGAGCAGCTCTTAAAGATAAATTTTCTGGTGAATCTGCCTTTGGTTCAATATGATAATTTCTTTGGCTAGGCTTTTTGTGAATATTATATATATTATCTGAAACTATCTTGCAAACCATCTGTTTAAGCAAACCTTGATCCATGACATATCTGTAATCTATTAATAGAAAAATTTCAGTTGATTTTTATGATAGTGATTTCCTTAGTCATATGACATTGTTCCTGTATGGTAATCAAAACAAAACAAAACAAATCAAAACAAAACAACAACAACAAAATATCATCACTCCCCCCAAACAAACAAAAACCCAAACAACAACCCCACCCCCACCCCAGCTACATAAAGAAAATCAAACTCTTTTTGAAACAAATCTAATCTGAGGAGGCTCAGGGAAGACCTTATTGCTGTCTACAACTACCTGAAGGGAGGTTGTAACCAGGTGGGGGCTGGTCTCTTCTCCCAGGCAACCAGCACCAGAAAAAGAGGTCACAGTCTCAAGCTGCACCAGGGGAGGTTTAGGCTGGAGGTTAGAAGGAAGTTCTACCCAGAGAGAGTGATTGCCCATTGGAATGGGCTGCCCAGGGAGGTGGTGGAGTCGCCGTCATTGGAGGTGTTTAGGAGGAGACTGGATGGGGTGCTTGGTTGCATGGCTTAGTTGTTTAGGTGGTGTTGGATGATAGGTTGGACGTGATGATCTTGAAGGTCTCTTCCAACCCGGTTTACTCTACTCTATTCTATTCTAGTCTAGTCTAGTCTATTCTAGTCTAGTCTAGTCTAGTCTAGATATCATTTTAAGTTTCATCAAATATACTTTCTTTATCAAGTAAATCACTGCTGTAGTCCTGAAATTTACTTCCTGTAGACATTCATACTGTCAGGTCTGGCTAAGAAAGTTCCAAACAATGTGGGCTCATGGTGTGATTAATGTAGCGGTGTGATGCTTTAGCCCACACGCACTAACAAACAAAGTACAGCTAAACTCAGCCGGAGAAACGAATGGAAAGCTGTATTTTACAAGCAAAACTACACTCTACAATGGAATGCAATGAATATATACAAAATATACAGTATTTACAATATTATACAAGAATTTACAGGAAAAAGCACAAACACAGATCCTTCCGAGGAGAATCCCCGCTCGGGCTCCCCCCAAAACTCCTCTCCCCCTCCTCCCCTTTCCCCCTAGTAGTTATTTAGGTGAAAAAGGAGAAAGAGAAGGAAAAAGATATTAAGGGAAGTAAAATTTGTTACAAATTAAAAAAATGAACCCACACATGTTTCCTACTGCCAACTTTAAGAGAGTTATTTGTTGGCATATCTTCTTAAAGAATACTGCTCCCTTAGAAACAGTCAGAATTTCTCAGTTTAACAGAAGAAAACTATCAGTCCTGAGATTTACAGGGACAATTCAAGTGATCTTTTTTAAAGTCATTTTATTAGAGGTCCTAGTTCCTCCATCATAATTCTCAGAGGTGAAAACTCTTGCCTGTAGTTCTTGGCATTACCTGCTCCTACTTTTATTGTTCAGTTGTAAGATCGCTGTCTGTGACCCTTACACTTCTCACAGGCAGTCAGAGAACTGGACATGGGCAAATCAAAGTTTCATAAAATAATAAAGCCAGGCAGCATCAAACAAACAGTCTGTCTCACAGCAGTAGGGTAGTTTATTTTAGTGGTTTTCAGAGACAAAATTGAGTTCCAGCTACAGACTGTACTTGGAATACAAGGAAGGAGAAAAAGTAACAGAGACACAAAGGTTACTCTGCTCCAAAGATGTCTCAAGGATAAAGGACTAGTGAGTGCAAATGTTACTCTGCCACACATCAACAGAGGGTAAGGAATCACACAGAAATCAGACGTATCTGATTGTTATTTTGTATAAGTGTGTTGTCATTCTTTTCCCAGCCCAATAACCAGTAAAAGGTGATTCTATATCTGAACATAAAAAAGATTCAGTGTCTTTCCCTGTTTTCTGCTCTAATAATCCCCGTTTCAGTTGCATATGAAAGAATAGGTAGAAAAATTCAAACTCCTCTTTTTAACTCGAGAGTAACTTCTTCAGGTAAAATACAAAGGTTCCAGGCTAGCCAAGTCTAAATTATATTACACAGAATCACAGAACTGTCAGGGTTGGATTATCAAGCTTTTGAACAGACTGCCCAGGGAAGCTGTGGAGTGACCATCCCTGGAGGTATTTAAAAGACTTGTGGATGTGGTGCTTAGGGACATGGTTTATTGGTCGTGTCTTACCAGTAGTGGTGGGATTGTGAACTCTCAATTAGTGATTGAGCTTGATCTCAAAAGCCTCTTCCAACCTCAACAGTTCTATGATTCTAGGAGTGTGAGGAGTCATCCCCCCGAAAGGAAGGAGAAGTAGAGGCAACATGTGATGAATGCATAGTGGACCCCATCTCTGTCCCTCTACGCCACTGAGTTGGGGAGAAGGTAGAGAAAATTGGGAAAATTGGGAATGAAGTTGAGCCCATGAAGAAGGGAGGAGTGGAGTCAGTCTCTTCCTGGTCCAGCTTAGGAAGAGTGATAGAGTAGCAGAGCTGTAGATAAGAGATTCTCACTAGTATTTAAATATCCACCTTCCTCAGAGAAAGGACATTTTTAATGAAGAATTTGTCTTTTCACTTTAAAAAAAAATAGGCTTCATGGGATCTTTGTTAGAGTGCCTGTGGCATCTTCTACTCCTTCTTCACATACCTTGGTGTCTGCAGAGTTAATTCTTTCACATACCTTTACTCCCTTCTTTCGCTGCAGTTACACAGCAGGGGAGGGGGTTAACCCCTTCTTAAATGCTCTCATAGAGTCACTGCTACCCCCACTGTTGGGCTTGTATTTGGCCGGCAGTAAGTCAGTGCTGGATCTATCAGATATGGTAGAAGCTTCTGTTACTTTCACACAGAAGTTGCCCCTGTAGCCTTCACACTACCAAACCTTGTGACACAAATCTATTACATATCCACATGAAATACTGTTGTTAGGTCAGGCTTCTGTCATGATGAGGAGTCAGATCAGTAAGAAATGGCACAGTTTGCATCTAAAAGGGCAGTTGTTATCAAGAAAAAGGAGCAGACAACTATCAAATCTCTATACATAATATAGTATAGTATACATATGTGTGTGTGTATACATGGTTAGGCTGCACCTCAAGTACTGTGTCCAGTTATGGGCCCCTCAGTTTAGGAAAGATGTTGGATGTTGCTGGAATGAGTCCAGAGAAGGGCAATGAAGTTGGTGAGGGGTTTGGAACACAAGCCCTATGAGGAGAGGCTGAGGCAGCTGGGGTTGCTTAGCCTGGAGAGGGGGAGACTCAGGGGTGACCTTATTGCTCTCTACAACTACCTGAAGAGAGGTTGTAGACAGGCAGATGTTGGTCTCTTCTCCCAGGCAGCCAGTACCAGAACAAGAGGACACAGTCTCAGGCTGTGCCAGGGGAGGTTTAGGTTGGATGTTAGGAAGAAGTTCTATACAGAAAGAGTGATTGCCCATTGGAATGGGCTGCCCAGGGAAGTGGTGGAGTCACCATCATTGGAGGAGACTTGATGGGGTGCTTGGTGCCATGGGTTAGTTGTTTAGGTGGGTTGGATTGGTTGATGGGTTGGACACGATGATCTTGAAGGTCTCTTCCAACCTGGTTGTTTATTATTATTATTATTATTATTATTATTATTATTATTATTATGATTATGATTATGATTATGATTATGATTATTATGATTATATGAAAATAAAGATAGTATAACACTGGCAGAATATTTTAGGGAGAAAGGCACTCAAACATATTCAAGTTTAGGGACTGGCTCTTTTGATGAGATAGGAGACCTCTATGTAATGCCATTACACTGAAACCATTTTGAACTCAGATCATAGTCTGGGAATCTTCATTGTCACAAGAGCCTCACATTCTCATATGAAACACAAGTGATTTATTTTATTTTATTTTATTTTATTTTATTTTATTTTATTACATCAAAAGCCTCTTTTTGGGATTTGCTTAAATCCAGGACATTTTCCTGTTTGTTTTTCCTCTTCCTCACTGAGGTGTTTCTTAGGGAATGATTTCAGATTATGCTGAATCAGATCTAACTGCTGTCTGTGATAAAAGAAATGAGGCTTTCCCTTTTAATATGACCTGGGTGAATGTGTTTCTGCCCCTCCCTCACACTGGACTCAATATTTGTGCAGCTGCAAGAGTGGCTGGCTCAGCTAACTACTCTCAAAAACACACTGTATTATTTTTTCACAGGATCTCCCAGCTCACTAGTTCATCATGCAGCTGCATTAATCTCTAGCTCTGCCCAAAGCAGCAGGCAAGACTGTGTGCCTGATGTGGAGGCAGCATTTGATGATTGCATGAAACATAACATGAAACTGTACATTTATTCCTTAAGTCGATCTTACAGAAGTTATGACCTACTTGCTTTGAGGCCTGCAGCTTGGAAAATGCCTATATTGCTGGTCACAGCCCTATTAAAGCTCTTAGATACCTAGATGAGCTAAAGTGCAAACTCACTGATCCCTAAAATAGGAAATAATTCTCTTTCTCTTATTCTCTAGTCATTCCACTATCATATGGTCCCAAAGTGTGCTCCTTAGGCTTGCCAGAACCAGTGCAAAGTATTCACCAGACTATTCTGTAAAATGGTTGAATTTGCTGTCTGGTCAAGCTTATCTTTTCTTTTTCATTACCAAGTTGAGTTACATCAGAGAAGAGACTTAGGAACATGAAAGGTTTCATTTGAAGGAAGCAGACAAAGAACTCACAGAGACAGATATTACTTTTATCTGAAAGTTGTTGGTCGTTGACTTCTCACCACTGTCTCCTACCTTATGATGTTTGAATCACAAGTGGTGATTTAAAATGGCATAATAGAAACATCTAAATAAACTGCCCCATGGTTTCCAAAACATTTGCTGTGTTGGCCAAAATGGCTCTTGAAATTCAGCTTCAGCTCACATATGGTTTCATCTGCCCCTCAGGCTCTATTTTGGGGCTAAAAAAACCAAACCAAACCAACAAAAAACAAACAAAAAAATTGTTCTCTTCTTCTCTCAGAGCTTCACACCATGTAGATGGAATGGAATGGAATGGAATGGAATGGAATGGAATGGAATGGAATGGAAAGGAATGGAATGGAATAGAATAGAATAGAATAGAATAGAATAGAATAGAATAGAATAGAATAGAATAGAATAGAATAGAATAGAATAGACCAGGTCAGAAGAAACCTTTGAGACCATTGAGTCCAATCTATCATCCAACACTATCTAATCAACTAAACCATGGCACCAAGTATCCCATCCAGTCTCTTCCTAAACACCTCCAGTGATGGTGACTCCACTACCTCCCTGGGCAGCACATTCCAATGGCCAATCTCTCCTTCTGTGAAGAACTTCTTCCTAACACCCAGCCTAAACCTCCCCTGGTGCAGCTTAAGACTGTGTCCTCTTGCTCTGGTGCTGCTTGCCTGGGAGAAGAGACCAGCCCCCACCTGTCTACAACCTCCCTTCAGGTAGTTGTAGAGAGCAATAAAGTCTCCCTTGAGCCTTCTCTTCTCCAGGCTAAGCAACCCCGGCTCCCTCAGCCTCTCCTCATAGGGCTTCTGCTCCAAACCCCTCACCAAATTTATTGCCCGTTCTGGGCAAAGAATTTTTCTAGAAGAGCATCTTCATGGCTGTGTCTGGTTAAATGCAGGATTCCCAGTACAATAGGAGACACTCTTTGCCTCTTGAAGGCCCTTGTGCTTTCATAGCTCAAGAAGATTGAATATTGTCCTTGACTTGCATACTTCGTAAAGTCCGCTAGTTCAGCTTCACTAAAAATTCTGGCTGTGTGAATGTGCAAACAAAACAAATGACCATGTGAGTTCAATAGACTGCACTTGTCTAAATTCAGTAGTTGATCTAGGGCTCTAGGAGTTGGTTGTTGTACAATATAAAGTGTAGAGCACAGGACAAGGGAATAATCAAGCCAAACAAAAATGCATAGAAAGTGCAAACCCACTCCTTTGTTCCTCTTTTTACGAATCCTGTTTAATGTGACTCAAATAAATCAAAAACATCATTGGCTATCTAACTGTTTCTGTAAAACTTTGCAGGTGGTTGAAATACTTTTGCTCAGTACAGCAAGCTGCAATATAAATGTAAAGATAAATGCCTTGCTTGGTACAAAGCTTTCACACTTTGGCAGCTCTTTAGCTTTTCATAGTCCTGCAAAAACATTAACACAGGAGTATTGACTGCTGTGAAGCAGGCAAATATTATTACCTTCCTTTTATACATGGGCAACTTGTGAGACAGAGGCTGTGGCTTGCCCAGGCCCAAGACCACACAGCAAGCTGGTTGGAAGAGCCAGCACTAGGAATCTAGCATTCCTGGATTCCAGCCTAGTGCATAGTCCGCTAGACAGCCTGTCTGAAGCCCTTTCCTAGTGCTGCACGAAGTTACCCAATTTTTGACTTATTAATATCTCACTGTGAAAAATTATGCTTTTTGCAAGTGTTTATGGGATTGCTTGAGGGAAAAGCTTCAGTACTGCTGTCAGAAAATATAGATTACTCTAGCAAAAATGTGGGGGAAGGGAAAGAAACATTTGGACTAAATTTATAAACCAACTGTCTTGCAACCAGACATTAAGTAAATAATATGAAATAGAAGTTCCAGTCAAAACTTTTCTTCAGTTTTACTGGTTCCAGGAGAAACTGTGGGGAGTCTATTTTACTGTCATCACCTGTAAGCACAGATTTTCAGATTTTGTTACATAATAATGAAATCACGTGGTCTCAACTCACCTAAAAGTTCAGTTAAGGAAAACGAGGTACTAGACATTGTTTGCCATTGATGAACAGCTTTGTGGCTGCCTCTGAAGCCTGACGAATAGGGACAAACCAGACCTCCATGTGGGACAGAAGGAACAGCGTTGCTGCTTTACAGCAACAACAGTGCTATGTGAATAGAAGATGTCCCAGTGGAGGCCAGTGACAAGTGAAGTCCCTCAGGGATCAGTCCTGGGACCTGTATTGTTCAACATCTTTGTGGGGGACATGGACAGTGGCATTGAGTGCACCCTCAGCAAGTTTGCTGATGACATCAAGCTGTGTGGTGCAGCAGACACGCTGGAGGGAAGGGAGGCCATCCAGAGGGACCTTGACAGGCTGGAGAGGTGGGCACAAGCCAACCTCATGAGGTTCAATAAGAGCAAGTGCAGGGTCCTGCATCTGGGTCGAGGCAATCCCAGGCACAAATACAGGCTGGGCAGTAACTGGCTGGAAAGCAGCCCTGAGGAAAGAGACTTGGGGGTGCTGGTGGACAAAAAGTTCAACATGAGCTTTCAATGTGCACTTGCAGCCCAGAAGACCAATCAGATCCTGGGCTGCATCAGGAGAAGTGTGGCCAGCAGGTCAAGGGAGGTGATTCTCCCCCTCTGCTCAGCTCTGCTGAGACCCCACCTGGAGTACCGTGTCCAGTTCTGGAGCCCCTATTACAAGAGGGATATGGAGGTGCTGGAACGTGTCCAGAGAAGGGCCACGAGGAAGAGCAGAGGGCTGGAGCACCTCTCCTGTGAAGACAGACTGAAGGAGTTGGGGCTGTACAGTCTGGAGAAGAGAAGGCTCCGAGGTGACCTAATTGTGGCCTTCCAGTATCTGAAGGGGGCTTACAGGAAGGCTGGGGAAGGACTTCTCAGGATCTCAGGTAGTGATAGGACTAGGGGGAATGGAATGAAGCTGGAGGTGGGGAGATTCAGGCTAGATGTGAGGAGGAGGTTCTTCACCATGAGAGTGGTGAAGCACTGGAATGGGTTGTCCAGGGAGGTGGTTGAGGAGGTGATCTAGTGTGGGGTGTCCCTGCCCATGGCAGGGGGGTTGGAACTAGATGATCCTTGTGGTCCCTTCCAACCCTGACTGATACTATGATACTATGACGTCTGTACCTGTGCCATAGGTACAGGAAAGAAAAACAAAGAAACAAACAAACAAACAAAAAAACACCAACATTTGAACCTTGTTATCTTGCTCAGTAAATGAATATCTGTAATTAGAAGAAATGCTACAGGCATGGAAACATTACAGAAGGAGGAAGAAATGCATCAGCAGGGAAAGTTTGGCGAATGTAATTATTGAAACTGGAATTTGGCTATCAGAGCATGAAGGAGCTCTTCAATGAAGCAGCTGCTGGAGCTTCAGTTACAGGGTAGATTTCTTACTTCACAGTGGTGGGCCATCCAGCACCCTCTAGCAACTATGTTAGGGCATGATTTTTACAGCAGCTCAGGAAGCAGTGCTGCTTTATGAATATTTAGCATAGATTCTACTGTTGCATTTCAGCTTTCCAATATGTATTCCCTGTAACCCAGTTCTGGCTGATCCTGAGAAAATAATGCCAGGCATCATTGTGAATCCTATATCTGATAAATGGCCAACCCCACGTGATGTGCTAATCCAGTTTTGAGAGATTTGCCTTTGAAATAAGAACCCTTGTTTGCTGCAGTCCTGGTCTCACAGGTGTTTGCTGCCAGGGCCAGCCCAAGAAACTAAGCATATGTGGGAAAGCTGCCTGGGACATGAGGAGCAGACAAATAGCATCCAAGGTGAAGAAAAACACAATTCTTCATTGAGTTAGAGAGAAAAGTAGGACCCCCAGCATGCAGCCTGTAGCTCTTTTCTTGAAGCATTTTTCTGGACAGATGTAGAGGGATAGCATTCCTTACAACTCTTCTTCAAAAAGGTTTAATAAACAGTGCCTCATTATCTTGGCACCTACCTCCAGATGATACAGATAGTTCTGTACAGCCTGCAGTGTGATATTAAAGACCTAGATTTGAATTCCTGCCTCAGTAATATGCTGTAAACTCTGCTGAACTTGTTCTTCCCTTTTCATCTGAGTCTGTCCTCCTCTTTCTCATTTCTGTTATATCTCATTTTCTATGAGATGATAATGGCTGCTACTCTACACTGTGGTTATATCTATATAAGAAACTTGTGCAGAGCTGGGACATGGGCCTGTTACTGTCTATTTTGTCCATTGCATTGACATGCTCCCTCACACATTTTTAACCTCCAAGCACCATCACAGTCATTTACAGGCATGGTTCAAGGGATCTTACAGGTAAGAATGCTTTCCAAAAGGCATTAGGAGATAGGAGGGGAGAGAGAACATGTGTAACTGTTGGCATATCAGCCATGGGGTTGTTTCTTAACATGGGTAATGTGTGTAATCGAAATTTTCCCCATAGCCTTTATCCTTTCTTTGGTCTCAAAGAAGAAAAGCAGGTCTCAGCAAGGGTGTTGTTTCAGCAGGGTATTTTTGTGTTTGTGTCTGAGGTTATTCAGGATCTTTACTCTTTTGTCTTCATATAAAGCATTTTCCGCTGATACGGTTTTATAAGTTAGAGGACTCAAACATTTAGGCTTTGAAAAACAAAAGGTAATGCAGCCTGTGGTGGTCCTTAGTCCCTGCAGGAGTTAAGTTCAGAGATTTTCAGAGATCCTGAAAAAGCTATAGTTCTTGCATATTTTAGCATTGTCATTTGATAGAGAGACCTCCTGTCCTTGAGCAATGAAAATATTTTATCTTGCTCATTGTACATTGTTCATTTCACTCGAGTCATGAAGATGATATTGAAGATGATGTAACCTTATAAATGGGTTACAAAATCGTTTAAAGAACATATCTTCAAGCACATGAAGAACCTTGAGGGTCAAGGCTAAAATGCTATACTCCTTAGGAACATTTCACTTATTGTCTAAAAATACAATCTAAAGAGTCAAAACCTGCATTAACTTTGCTGATACTGAGTCAGAGGAAGATCAGGAAGCTTCCTAAAATGAATACAAATTGATTTTACATGTCATGTGGGGATGAAGGTAAGGAGAGGCAGTGACTGGACCTGGCTTCAAGCTGCAGGTCAACAGTCTAACATATCAAGGGAGCGATGTGCTGAGCAGTCACATTTATCATAGTCGTATAGAATAAACCAGGTTGGAAGAGACCTTCAAGATCATCGCGTCCAACCCATCAACCAATCCAACCCACCTAAACAACTAACCCATGGCACCAAGCACCCCATCAAGTCTCCTGAACACCTCCAATGATGGCAACTCCACCACCTCCCCAGGCAGCCCATTCCATGAGCAATCACTCTCTCTGTGTAAAACTTCTTCCTAACATCCAACCTAAACCTCCCCTGGTGCAGCCTGGGACTGTGTCCTCTTGTTTCGGTACTGGCTGCCTTGGAGAAGAGACCAACATCCACCTGTCTACAACCTCCCTTCAGGTAGTTGTAGAGAGCAATAAGGTCACCCCTGAGTCTCCTCTTCTCCAGGCTAAGCAGCCCCAGCTCCGTCAGCCTCTCCTCATAGGGCTTGTGTTCCAAACCCCTCACCAACTTCGTTGCCCTTCTCTAGACTCATTCCAGCAAGTCAACATCCTTCCTAAACTGAGGGGCCCAGAACTGGACACCATATAGATGTGGTGTTCTGAGAGCAGTAGTCAACATCCACAGGCTGTGTGCTGTCTGGATGACAATTAAAAAATATAAATGTTTTAACATTACAGACACTGAGCTCCTCCCTTTTAGCAAAGTCAGTAATTCAGATAATTTAAAAAATGCCCCATGTCTGAGCTGGAATATTCTTCTTCTCCAGTGGGCTGTGACTATTTGATTTCTATGCATTTTTGATTGATAGGAACAGTGGTGAGAGTTAAAGAAAGGAAACTCACATAATCCCTTGTTCTTTTTATTTTCAGAGTAGTCATGCTTCAAATAATTGGGAACTCAAACTGTATATATGAATCCTATTTGAAAACACTTTCCCTGCTGGGGGAAAAAGTAACACAAGCAAACATAAAACAATGATTTCTCTGACAATTTATCTAGTAAAGGGGCAATGGCATTTGCAGGCAGAAACGACAACTTAGAAGCATTTAAGAAAGTCATTTTTTTTAAAGCCATGCATAGACCACTGACTTTCCAGAAAGGTTAGAACTTTATGAGATTCAGAATCAAAAACTGATGTGACCTACATAAAAGAATCACTCTGATTTCTTAATTAAACCAAGATGTAACTGCACACTCAGTTAACAGCTGCCAAGGAAATTATGCAATAAATCTCCTGACTGTCCTCCAAGAATGCGGAGAGGCAGGCAGTGATGAAGAGGATGGTGGTGAGGAGGGACAAGATGTGAATGTGCTATGCTATTCTCTTTAACATCCTCTTGCAGAGGGTCTGAGGCTTCCAGCACATCAGCCAAACAACTGAAATGATCACACTTGCAACACTAGGCTGGAGGAAAAGCCCAAATGTTTTAACAGCTGCTTTTTTTCTTCCTTTTTTTTTTCCTTTCTTTTTTATTTTTTCCCCTTTTCTTCCTTCACCTAGCTTGCTGCAGGATCTTATTTCTTTCTGAAGGGGTGGGCTCAGTGTCTGCCAGGAGCCCAGCAGGGAATGTTTACTCTGAGACACAGAGATGTTTCCCTTTCAAGCAATTTTTTTTTTCTTTTCTTTTCTTTTCTTTTCTTCTTTTTTTTTTTCCTTACGAAGGAAGGGTGGAGAATTCTCTCAAGAAAGGTTCTTTTAAAACAAACAGACCTTACCAAAAAAAAAAAAATGTGTTAATTTGGAGACCCTTTTCTGCCTTGTGAAAAAATCTATATGAAAAAATAAATCAAAGGAAACCACATCACAGGTCACTTCTGCATAGCTGTCTTCTCTGTCTACTGGACCAGCTTTTGCAAAACCCTTGTCATTTGCAGTGACTCAGGCAAGGACTGTGGATTTCCTGTGATTTCAGCCTTTGCTTGCTTTCCACCAGAACAGCTGTAAGACTGCCAGACTCTAGAAGAGCCAGCAAAAGCTGCTCTGAGCTGTGATTTGCACCAGTACAGCTTATTCCAGTTCCACGCAGATTTGTGTTATTAAAACTGGTTTGCTCAATAAACACTAGATGCAGCTGGACTTATGGTGAATTTACTGAATAGACAAACTCTCCCATGCCAAATTCTCAAATACTGAGTGTGGTTCATCAGAGATAATATCCAATGACAAAGCCCCCGACAACGTTTCTATTTTCTGAGAGATTTCAAGCCAGTGGATATATACACAGCATACAGGGAGCAAATAGGTTCAGGTCTTTGATGATAAATTAACTGGGTGACAAGAACAATATGTTTTGCTCCTTTCCCAAGCTTCCACACATGCCCACTGTTCACTGACACAAAACCAAAAAACACTTGTTTTTTTTTAAGACACAAATATGATTGCCAGCTTAATGCAGTTACCCAAGATGGCATGTTGGGAGTGAACCGACCAACCTAACAAACAGAAAAGAAAACAAACACCCAAACCCAACAGCCAACCAGAAGAAAATAAAAAGAAAACTAAAAAAAAAGAAAAGAAAAAACCTTGGCTGACAGTAAGATTTATTAGCCTAGTGTTGATTCCAGTGCAATTCCATCTTGTCACTCTGAGACAGCAGAGTTACATGTTCCTGCGTGGTCCCAACATTCAGGGTGTGGTCGGATCTTGAGCTCTGAAAAGGGGTTTTGGAGCAGTCCTCCTAATTTTGTTAAGCAGTCAGTGTTTTATCCCACAAGAAATATTATGAACTCCTGGTATTTATGGCTCTCAGTGTCTGCCAGTTCTCACTGTAGTCACCAGTACAGAACAATTTTGTTTGCAACGCTTACTTGTTAGGGATGAAGTCAAATCTTTTCCTGGCTTATTGAATGGTAGGTCTCTGATGAGAAGATTTTTTTTCCCCCTCGTCTCCAGTTGGGAGTATGGAGAGAAATCTTTTCTTTTTATTCCCTGGTAACATTTAAAGTCTAAATTATCTTTAGAAAGTGTGTTTTGGTTTAGTCATCTGCTTACAAAGACCCATTTGCTTGACTTTACTGGATGGAATTTGAGAATCCAAGTAATCTCATGACTTGCTTCTTGGAGGTTACTACCAAAAGGACAGAGGGAACAAAAGGGACACCAGTCATTTCACAGCTGCACCAACTTCCTCAATTCCACATGCTCTACAAAGTGTTGCCTTTGATCTAAAATGCTCTTAGATGTTGCCAGGAGTTTGGAGAGGTATCCATTCGTGCCGTGAACTAAGGCAGCTCAGTGTAGTAGATTCTCCTGCCCAGTAGTGTTACTCTAGCCTTCATTTCCCTAGGTTCTCTGTTACAGACCCAGTTTGTTGCTTGTAGGCTGTCAGTATAGCCAGACTTAAATCCATGTGGTTAGCATGAAAGGCAATCTTGTCCCTTGTGTTACTTCTGCTGACTCATAACTGTCCTTCTTCTATCCAAATTATGACTGAGAAACTGTGTCACTATTAAAACAACTTCCATCTGGAAATTGAGCCTAACAATTCCTAGTGAACACACAGAGGAAGAGGTGGAGCTGCTATTTTGGATGGTAACATTGCCTGGGTTTAGAATCATAGAATCATGTGAGCTGTAAGGGACCTCAGGAGATCCTATAGTATCAATGGTGCCACTTGTAACCAGCTGAACTATTGGCAGCTACCCTTAGAGCCTAAGTGACAGAGTCAGCTTTTCCTTCACCTTGTCATCCACCCATCTAGGCCCTATTTTCCTAATATGGCTACAAATATTCTATGTCAGACTTTGTCACAAACTTTGGCTAATGTCAAGGTAAATAATAAGGTTAACTCAGCTGCAGAAGAGCACCTTTAAGCTGTAGTTTAACAAATGCTCTAAATTAATATAAGCTAGCACTGGCACTGTAAAGTCTTGCTCCTCCCACCACTACCACTGGGCCAGCAAAAATCTGGGTGGTCAGAATCTTATCAGGGAAGCTACTGTAGCTGGTAATGGATAAAAGACTAAATCTCTACCATACCATTTCCTGTCTTGATTCCTTGTGAAGCTGCAGAAATGCTTTTGGTAGAACAAGAGATGTAAAGGTGCAGAGATGGCACAGAGAGAAGGGCTAAGAACTTAATGAAGGTGAAATCGCTTCTACAAGTGGTAGTATTACTGCCAGCTGAATTGAAGTGTTTGGTTGGCTGTAGACTAAATCACTGCATTACAGTCACAGTCTCTGTCCAGTTACTTGTTTGCTGTGAGTAAAAATCATAGCTTTGTTACATGCTTATTTTTCTAAATCTTGTGCCGTATTGGTAATGGTTCAAAGGTGTAAGAAAATCAAATAGCCTCAGCGGCACTCTTGCAGTGAGTTATGTTCATCCTGCACCCACAGTAGTGACCAAAGAGCCAAAACAATGCATGGGCATTAGGGTTACCCCCTTAGGCAAACTGAAAAGTGGCTTTTTAAGTCAGACATCACCAGTCAGTTCTTTGCCAACCTCGAAGCAAGTACCAGACCTTTTCCACCTGATAGAGCCCAGCCTGACTACTGAGTACTTGGGATACTTTCACAGTTTTTGGTTAACCAAAGGCTGTATGAGAGAAGTGCAGATGAGCTCCCAAAAAAGATTGCCTAGAGTGCCCTTTGCTTAGCATATTTAGTCTTCAGCCCTCCTCCAGCCTTTTGCATGGCAGTTAAAACAGACAAGGGCATGGCTTGACTCAAGTTATCTTCTCTTTTAAGGAAAGCCAAACAGACAATATACCCACAGTGCTGTCTCATGACAGGTGAGCTGGGAGAGTTATGGCCTCCCTATGGAGGCATCAGGACAGGGCCCTGCAGCCAAGGATTGTCCCATTGGGCACTGGGACAATCCCAGTCATTGGGCAGCTTCCTGATGATGAGGAGAGGCAAAGCTCAGTAGCATCCAGAGCAGGGCAAGGCAGAGCCAATCTACCACAGTGGCACAGCTCCAAAGAGACTGGAGTGGCCACTGGCAAGGTGGAGGGAGATGGTCAGGACCAGTCAGGCCTGTGAGTGCCCTAGAGCCAAAATAACAGCTTCCCTTCTACCAAGGTGTCCCTCAAACCTGACAGACCTAAGCTCAGAAGAGCTTTGCAGCACAGTGACCTAACTGCAGTGAGGCATCTGGGGGCTACTTCAGGAGAAAGAGGCAAAGTATGAATAGAGAATTGGAAAGGGACTTAGGATCAGGTGGGAAGGTTCATAGACAAACCCTAAAGGGGAGGAGGTTGTCCAGGTTCCCTTTCCTAATGCCTACAGGCTGGGTTACCTGGGCAGGAGAAGAACTCATATATGAGCCTGAGACAGGTAAAGGGCCAGCAGGATGGAGAGATGAGAGCCCAAGGAAAGACTAGTCTCTGAGGAAGGTTTGTAGGGGAAAGGCCGTGCATTGCTGAAAACCAAACTCCATCATGTTCAGCTCAGGGCTTGAGGAGACCTGAGGTAACTTTCTAAGGAACTGGAAGAGCAAGACTGGTCCATAATGCTGATAACCACAGAATCACAGAGGACCCCCAGGTCAGGGAACATACCAGCCAGGGAACGCAGCACAGCTCCTGAGCGAGGAAACAGGGCAAACCAGGGGAGAGTGACCAGGCTCAGCCAGGTGTCCTAGTCCTATCAGTATCACACTTAGACGGCAAGTATGGGGTCAAGCTAGGAAGGCAACATGCAGGTCAGCATTAGGATAAAGTCCAGGCCAGATAGAGACATAGCAGCAAAGCAGGACCAAACAGAAACAATGAAGTCAGACCATATACTGAGACCAGATCAGCTGGATCCTGAACTCACCCATCACAGTTTAAGCTAGTGGTAAAAGCTTTTGGCTGATCTTACAGTTCCTGGGCTCATAGGTGTGGCTGCAGGCTCCAGGTAAGGCTGGTCAAAGGAGGCTGGTCAGGATATTTAAAATTAATTAGTGCCCTCTGGGCCCTGACAAATGTATGCATGGAAGTGCAAGGGAAACAGTGAATCATTGGTCATAATACTGTTACTAATTTAATCCTTTATATGTTTTAGTTATTCAAGTAATAAAAACTTGTTTATCCTGTGGCTACATTGTTATAAATCAGCTATAAATCATTCCCATATTTAGATTTGTTTTGCCAGGCATCAGAGTCCTCAATGGGTCTCATTCTCTGCTAGCATAAACAAACTAAACTGCTTTTTCCTGATTTGTACATTAACATCCAAATGTACATTATGTACATTATCTTCTGGTGTAGATAACCTGACATTTTAATGGTGTAGCATCAACAATAATTTATTTATATATATATATATATATATGTATATATAAAGGTGAAACCCTGGAATGGGTTGTCCAGGGAGGTGGTCGAGGCCCCGTCCCTGGAGGTGTTTAAGCCCAGGCTGGATGAGGCTCTGTCCAGCTTGATCTAGTGTGGGGTGTCCCTGCCCATGGCAGGGGGGTTGGAACTAGATGATCCTTGTGGTCCCTTCCAACCCTGAATGATACTATGATACTATGATAAAGGTTTTTAATATATATATAAAGGTTATTAATTTAGTAACATAGGTTCCAAATTTACCATGGGATTTTCATCCTAAGCCTTTCAATAAGGACAGAAATAAGAAAACTCTCTTTTTTTACACTAGTACTAATGTGGTTTTTATGTAATCCCATGGCCTAAACACTACAGTTCTATTTGAGTATCTCCCAGCATTCCAACTGACACAACATTCAGTCTCTCCCTTTCGTTTCCTTTTGACCTGGGGAAGATTTATAATCCTTTCTGTCTGGGAAATATGTGACTAAGAATGGATGAAGATGCATAAGTGAACCACCGTGAGCACCATACTGAGGAAAATTACAAGAGGATAGCCCAAAATGTTACCTGATCACCTCAAAGTCAAAAGCTTGAATCTCAAGTGATACACAAAGTTCACATGGGGAATTTTAACCAAAATAAAGCTGGAGTTGCAATAAATGGGGTTTTGAAAAGATTAATAACAGACAATGGAGTCAAGATATAAGCCCAAAGTGCAATATGCAAGCTACAGCAATCTATACTTAGAGGAAGATAATATATTTCACTTAGAACTTTCATTTCCACATGAGGTTATGGGATTGAATCTTTGAAACATAAACAAATCACAACAAATGAGAAAGTATATTGCTTGACTCGAGTGAGGAAAATATTGTTTTAGATTGATATCTGTTCTTTCAACTATTCTCAAGCTCATGTTTCAGTCTTTGACCAAAAGTATTCTCTCTGCACAACTCCCGAGAAGAATCTACAAAGTGACAAGGAGGTAGGAGGAGCTCAACTCTCCCTGGAGAACTCCCTTTCAGCTCAGTGTCAAATAACCCGGGAGAGGCTGAAGCAGAACACAGCCACAGCAGCAGCATGCAGGCTGGAATGTCATACCAAAACTGCCAAGCGTCCCACTGGAACAGGCAAGAAAGTCTGTAATAGAATCTAGAGGATAATTTACTTGCAAGGAGTCCCTTTCCCATACAGTCCCCTCCACTGTCTTTATGAGGGAGTATCCTACACCTTGATCATTCATAGACTCTCTAAAAGAGTCATTTACCTTTAGTTGTTACATAAACCTCTAATTACCATGAGAAACTTGTTATGTTTTTGCTCAATGCAATTTGAGTTTCAAATTCCACAGAAGAACTATGGAAAATAATTAAGAGTCAGCTTAGGATCTTAATATAAATTATTCAGTCTTCTTTAATAGTTAGTAGCAAAATGGGCTTCTCCAGAAGGCATTTAATCTCTTATTTGTTAAAATTAAAGGAGCAATATATCTTCAGGAAGTTCTTCTCTTTCTTTCTCTTGAGTATCTCCTGTCTAAGGACAGGTTTAGGTGGCTGGTTTGAACTAAATATGTAATATCAGCCTAAGTTCACGTCTTGTCTCTGGAATCACATAGCAAAAGAGCATGAGAATCAGTGCATAAAGAGACTGATTCTTTCTCCTCTCTCTATAGTGCAACCAATTCCTGTCTGCAGCCAGTGTTTTTGAGATTGCCTGAGTGTCAAGGTCCGGAGACATTAGATGTCTCGGTCCGGAGACACAGTTCTTTTAAATATTCCCGTGTTGTGAAATTAAAGGCACAAACGAGGCCAAAGTATCAACAGCTAGACTATTTAATAAATAAAGTGGACATAAGAAAGGAAGAGGGAGAAAATAAAGAGGGAGAGAGAGACGAGAGATAGAAAAGGAAAGGAATTATATTACCACACCCCTCATCCCCCCCCAAGATAAAGTCTGTGGAGGAAAGGTGCTGCAGGAGATGTTGGGTTTGTAGAGGAACCGTGGTGAGGCTTTTGCTGGAGAACAGCTGTGGTCCTCTGGGGAGATGTTGGGTTGATACAGGAACAGTGCTGAGGCTCCTCTGGGCAGCCTGGATCTGTAGAGAAGGGGTGCTGAGGATTTGGCTGGAGCTGTGGTCCTCCGGGCAGCTTCTTTTCTCCGGAGCAGCATCGTCCTGGCTTTCTCTTCTCAGCGGCCTGGCCCATCTCCTGTGTTTTCCTTCATCTCCGTTTTTCTCCCCGTTTTTCTCCTCTGTTTCTCTCCTCTGTTTCTCTCTACAAACCAGCAGTTGCTCAAGTCTTTTATACAGTTTTTTAGTCCTCAGGTATGTAGTCAAATATTGTCCCTCAGGAATTCCAGTGGCAGGAAATCTGTGTGTTTGGGCAAGACCCTGGCTGGAGGAGGGGGGAATCTCCGTCTACCCTGTCTCCATCCAGACAAGTCCTCCCACATTCCTTTACACAGGTGGTGGAAACCATCGTATCACCCTGCCCAAGGTACTTGATGGGGGGAAACAACCTTGCCCGGAAAGCGTGATGGCTGGGTCCTTGGGTCCATTGTTGTAGTCCCGTGTTACCACGATGCAATCACAAGCTGATTTGCATCCAGGATTGGTGGACAGGATTCTTTCCACCTTCTTTCCAGTGGCTCTGCTATCACTTTATCTTTGTTGACTCACATAGAGAGAGACAAACTTATTAGACTCTCACACTGAGCCATAGGAAATATGCAGATCATCCTTGCCAGTAAACATAGAAACCTATCCTGAATGTTCATCTAACCCTTCTTGAACCCATGTCCATACACAGTTCATAAATTATGGCCTATGACAATGAGTTCCACCAGTTAATTCTACCTCATGTGGTTTAAATACAACACCTGATAACAAAACAAAATATTTTCTTTCATATACACCCATGCAGTTCCTGACCAACACCTCAAAATGGAAACCAGAAGAAAGCAACCAGGAACAGAAAGCCTTTCGTGTTACAGTCAAAACTACAGGCCCCATTAAAATTTGCTCCTTCCAGTACTTTCTTTTTAAAACTGCATTGATATCAGCATGGTATCAAATACCCATCAGTAGATTCAGTCAGCTAAACCCTTGACATTTTGCTATAAATATGTATTCTTTACTAGAACTACAGCAACTCTTCTTGTTATTTGGAATCTTAAAAGTTAGCCTGGCTGCAATCAGTTCATTTTCATAAACATCTTGACAACACAGAAGCACATGTTCCACTAATGTCACAAAGTCATGTCCTCCCACTCCTGATGTTATAGAAGACAATGCCAGGGACGGGGAGGAAGAACTGCCCATTGTAAGTGCAGATCAGGTTCGTGATCACCTGAAGAACCTGAAAGTGTTCAAGTCCATGGGACCCGACGGGTTACACCCACGGGTGCTGAGAGAACTGGCAGATGAGGTTGCTAAACCCCTCTCTATTATATTTCAAAAGTCCTGGCAGTCTGGTGAAGTCCCCACAGACTGGAAAAGGGGAAACATTGCCCCCATCTTCAAAAAGGGTAAGAAGGAGGAACCAGGGAACTACAGGCCAGTCAGTCTCACCTCTGTGCCTGGAAAGATCATGGAACAGATCCTCCTGGAGTCACTACTCACTCAAAAGAATAGTGAAGAGGTGATTGGGAACAGTCAGCATGGCTTTGCCAAGGGCAAATCCTGCCTGACCAACCTGGTGGCCTTCTATGAGCAGGTGACAAAATTAATAGATGAGGGGCAAGCAACTGATGTCGTTTACCTGGACCTGAGCAAAGCCTTCGACACTGTCCCGCACCACATCCTGGTCTCCAAACTGGTGACACATGGGTTTGATTGGTGGACCACTGGATGGATAAGGAACTGGCTTGATGGCCGCACCCAAAGAGTGGCTGTCAATGGCTCCATGTCCCAGTGGAGGCCAGGGACAAACAGAGTCCCTCAGGGATCAGTCCTGGGACCTGTCTTATTCAACATCTTTGTGGGGGACATGGACAGGGGCATTGAGTGCACCCTCAGCAAGTTTGCTGATGACACCAAGCTGTGTGGTGCAGCAGACACGCTGGAGGGAAGGGAGGCCATCCAGAGGGACCTTGACAGGCTGGAGAGGTGGGCACAAGCCAACCTCATGAAGTTCAATAAGAGCAAGTGCAGGGTCCTGCATCTGGGTGGAGGCAATGCCAGGCACAAATACAGGCTGGGCAGTGACTGGCTGGATTGTAGCCCTGAGGAGAGAGACTTGGGGGTGCTGGTGGACAAAAAGCTCAACATGAGCTCTCAGTGTGCACTTGCAGCCCGCAAAGCCAATCAGATTCTGGGCTGCATCAGGAGAAGTGTGGCTAGCAGGTCGAGGGAGGTGATTCTCCCCCTCTACTAAGCCCTGGTGAGACCCCACCTGGAGTACTGTGTCCAGTTCTGGAGCCCCTATTACAAGAGGGATGTGGAGGTGCTGGAAGGTGTCCAGAGAAGGGCCACAAGGATGAGCAGAGGGCTGGAGCACCTCTCCTATGAGGACAGACTGAAGGAGTTGGGGCAGTTCAGTCTGGAGAAGAGAAGGCTCCGAGGTGACCTAATTGTGGCCTTCCAGTATCTGAAGGGGGCTTATAGGAAGGCTGGGGAGGGACTTCTCAGGATCTCAGGTAGTGATAGGACTGGGGGGAATGGAATGAAGCTGGAGGTGGGGAGATTCAGGCTAGATGTGTGGAGGAAGTTCTTCCCCATGAGAGTGGTGAAGCCCCGGAATGGGTTGTCCAGGGACGTGGTCGAGGCACCGTCCCTGGGGGTGTTTAAACCCAGGCTGGATGAGGCTCTGGCCATCCTGATGTAGTGTGGGGTGTCCCTGCCCATGGCAGGGGGGTTGGAACTAGATGATCCTTGTGGTCCCTTCCAACCCTGAATGATACTATGATACTATGATACTATGAAGATGATCATCAACACTTTAGCACAGCTCTACAAAAGACTGTATTGTCTTTTTCACTGTAATTTATAACCTCTTTGAACGTAATTTCATGCAGAAAAAACAAAAGAACTAAATTACTTTGGGAATATTAAAAAGCAAAGTGTTGTATGAGATGGATGAAAAATAAATTGGTAAATGATTAATTAGGTCTAAATTACACAGTCTTAAGGTGCTTCCTTCCTAGTAAAGACAAAAACACACCATGGTATCTGCCAGCCTGTTCCTACTTCTGCTCTACAGTTTGTTCACTTCAGCCAGTTCTGTGTGTGCACAGGAATTTCATCTAACGTGCTTGTCAATTTAAGATAGTGTAATAGTCATTAAATCACCATGCTGTTACTGTAACTTAACCAAAGAACAAAAAGATATAATCAATCTGGGATTGAGAAAGGAAAGGTCTCCACTCCTGTCACATTAACAGGTACATTCTTCTTTCTTCTCTATTGATGAAAAGCATGTATATTCAGAACAGTTGCCACTTGTAATTAAGCTGGATAACTTTAAGCTGTTCACTTTGTAAGAAGAATATCTTTAAGCCATTCAGCTTGTAAGAAGAATAACTTTAAGCCATTCAACTTGTAAGAAGATGCCTCCTTTAAAATGTTGCATTTTTAGTAAAATAGTGAAAATGTTTTAAATGTCACTGAGAAGTAGGAGACCTTTCTCCTTTTATTCTTTTTGTTCAAAATAAGTGAATAAGAGTAAACTTGTAATGAAAGGAAGGTTTGTAATGTTAAAAACTTCAACCATTTTGTTTGCTCTTATGTACAAGTGTTACTGTAAAGAGAAGCCACCCTAGTAACAGACCTTATTGCTGTCTACAACTTGCTGAAGGGTGGTTGTAGCCAGGTGGGGGTTGGTCTCTTCTCCCAGGCAACCAGCACCAGAACAAGAGGACTCAGTCTCAAGCTTCACCAGGGGAAGTTTAGGCTGGAGATGAGAAGAAAGTTCTTCACTGAGAGAGTTGTTAGCCATTGGAATGTGCTGCCCAGGGAGGTGGTGGAGTCACCATCCCTGGAGGTGCTCAAGAGGGGATTGGCCGTGGTACTTGTGGCCATGGTTTAGTCATGAGGTCTGCGGTGACAGGTTGGACTTGATGATCTTTGAGGTCTCTTCCAACCTTGGTGATTCTGTGATTCTGTGATCTAGAAGCCTTCTATACCAGGGAGAAGCTGGTGTTACCAGTGCCTGCTGTAACTCATACCTCAGACCTGGGGTGTGTGCATGTGTATGCACACACACAAACACAGAGAAGAGAATTTCAATCCTGCAAATATCAAAGCTTACCAAATGGCTCTAGCTGGTGTACAACCATGGTGGTTTGGCTCCGGCTAGGGGCCCACCAAAGCTGCTCTATCAAGCCTTTTCTTAGGAGTATAGGGAAGATGGGAAAATGTAACAAAAGCCAGTATACAATAGAAGCAATTTAATAATAATAATAAGCACAAGCAATAGACTGCATGCAGAAGCAAAAGCAAAGAGAGATGTTATTCTCTACTTCCCATCAGTATGTGGTGGTCGGTCATTCCTGGAAAGGAGAGTTCAGAGGGCTGGAGCACCTCTCCTATGAGGACAGACTGAAGGAGTTGGGGCTGTTCAGTCTGCAGAAGAGAAGGCTCCGAGGTGACCTAATTGTGGCCTTCCAGTATCTGAAGGGGACCTACAGGAAGGCTGGGGAGGGACTTCTCAGGATCTCAGGTAGTGATAGGACTAGGGGGAATGGAATGAAGCTGGAGGTGGGGAGATTCAGGCTAGATGTGAGGAGGAGGTTCTTCACCATGAGAGTGGTGAAGCCCTGGAATGGGTTGTCCAGGGAGGTGGTTGAGGCCCCGTCCCAGGAGGTGTTTAAGAACAGGCTGGATGAGGCTCTGTCCAGCCTGATCTAGTGTGGGATGTCCCTGCCCATGGCAGGGGGGGTGGAACTAGATGATCCTTGTGGTCCCTTCCAACCCTGAATGAAACTATGAAACTATGAAACTACACATAGTGGTTCCTCTGGAGGACAATCGTCATGGATGAATACCCCTAACTTTCTTCTTTCACTTCATTCTTTTATCTGAGCTGATGTCATATGGCATGGAATACTCCTTTAACCAGTTTGGGTCTGCTGGCTCAGCTGTGTCCCCTTCCAAGATCTTGCCGAGCCCTCAGCATACTTTTTGGGGTGGGGGGTGGAAAGCACAGCCTGGATGTTTTTTCAGCAGCAGCCAGAACGCTGGTGTGTTATCAACACTCAGCTACAGTACTGCTAAACACAGCACTAGAAAGATGCTTTGAGGAGAACTGAATCCAGATCAGCCAAACCTAATACAACTAGGTGCACAACTAAGACCAATCTGTCTGGAAAAAGAAATTAAATGAGGACAAAAAGGAGATATTTCTTTCCTACCATATGTGTGCTGTAATTTCATGTCTCCCAGACACTAAAGAGCTATGTATGCAAGTGTGTAGATACACTGTCAAGCGGTGCCAGGGGAAGTCTATACTCGAGGTGAGGAGAAAGTTCTTCACAGAGAGACTTGTTAGCTATTGGAATGTGCTGCCCAGGGAGGCGGTGGAGTCACCGTCCCTGGAGGTGTTCAAGAGAGGAAGGGACGTGGCACTTGGTGCCATGGTCTAGTAGTCAGGAGGTCTTGGGTGACAGGTTGGACTTGATGAACTTTGAGGTCTTTTCCAACCTTATTGATTCTATGATTCTATGATTCAGGCTTCAGTTTAGCTTACTCAGATGAACCTGAAATCAGTTATGTGCTGTTTCTATAGCTCATCATACTTAGTCTGTATCAAAAAGGAAAATCTGGGACTAAACATGACTAAATAAAATTTAAACCTCTGCACCACTATGGCTATCCCAGTCTTAGCTGCACACACCGAAGTCTGATTTCTGCAGTGTAGGAGTTGGACCTCTGTGTATTTTACAGTTTGTGACCATAGCATGTTTCACAATACATTGCTACCGAATCACATCATTTTATTATTTCAGCACCTCTTCACAAAAAGCAAGAAAAAAAATATGAGATCCTGCAGTAGTAACCTACCAAATCTGCATTCCTGAAAACAATGCCTGTAACAGTTCAATTATTCTGTTCTTTCTTAAATCTTCCTGCTGAGAATTTATACTGGATTAAGTATTCAACACCAAAAGATTAAAGATGTATATCCCTGTAGCTACCACTGCACATATCTCCACATAATCACCAGGATTAGCTGTGTGAGGAAGTAGATCAAAGCTTTATTTCCTTGTGGCTATCCAATAATAAAGGCTAAGAATAAACCAAACTCTCATCACTTCTGTGTTATCCCTCCACTACCAGATTAAGACTAAATAAGAATGTGAATAAAGATAAAGCAAGTGTAGAAAGCTGAAGTAATAAAAGGAACCAGAAGGATGGTGATTTACGTAAGGCTTTAAGGGTATATAAAGGAAGACAATATACTGCAAGACCTTTTGGAAGTAGCTGAATAACTATGCACATACTTCTTGTATACAGATCCATGGAGCCTGTGTCCAGGAATTACCAAATCCTCTATTCATTATGATTTGTACTTTGAAAGCAATATTTTATATAAACTATCTGTACCTGATAGGGAGCAAAGTGCTCATTCTAAGAAGCAGCCCCAGGGAGCTCTATTGTTAATGCACAGTAAGCACATAACAATTCAAGCTGGCACATCGCAAAAAGGCAAGTGCACTTTTGATTGGTTTTCTGGACAGTTTGGAGAGTTCTTGCCCAATAAAAAGACATGTATTTGTACATAAGTTCATTAATATCTGTAGTGATGCATGAAAGTAGATGCTATATCTAAGGGCCAAAATCAAGGCATTCAAGGAAGACTGCTAGAATATTCTCCTACTTGGCTTATCTGGGAGTAAATTTTGAGGATCACAGGATGTTAGGGATTGGAAGGGACCTCTGGAGATCTTTGAATCCAACTGCTCTGCCGGAGCAGCATCATAGAATCTAGCACAGGTTGCACAGGAACACATCCAGACAGGTCTTGAAAGTCTCCAGGAAGGAGACTCCACAACCTCTCTGGGGAGCCTGTTCCAGTGCTCTGTGACACTTACAGTAAAGAAGTTCTCACGTTGAGGTGAAACTTCCTGTGATGTAGTTTACATCCATTGCCCCTTGTCCTGTCACAGGGCACAAGTGAGCAGAGGCTGTCCCTTCCTTCCTGATACCCAGCCTTCAGATATGTATATACATTTACTAGATGATGATGATGACTATATTGTTATTAACTATAGAATACATAGAATAGACCAGGTTGGAAGAGACCTTCAAGATCATCGCGTCCAACCCATCAACCAATCCAACCCACCTAAACAACTGACCCATGGCACCAAGCACCCCATCAAGTCTCCTCCTAAGCACCTCCAAAGATGGTGACTCCACCACCTCCCCAGGCAGCCCATTCCAATGGGCAATCACTCTCTCTGTGTAGAATTTCTTCCTAACATCCAGCCTAAACCTCCCCTGGTGCAGCCTGAGACTGTGTCCTCTTGTTCTGGTACTGGGTGCCTGGGAGAAGAGACCAAGATCCGCCTGTCTACAGCCTCCCTTATATACATTTATTACATCAGTGGGTTTTTTCCAAGCTAGAAGAAAGGTAGAACTGTTACAGATATGCATGGTACCTGTCATTTTTAAAAGTCTTAGCTCAGATAAGGCACTTGTACTTTGTATTGCCAGGTAGCTAAAGTTCATGTATATTCTGCCTTTCTTGTGGCCAGTCTTGCAGTCAAAGCCTTCAGGTGAGTGCTGTGCTTCCACTCTGTTTAGTTATCCTGTGGCTAAAAACATTCCTTTTTGTCAGCAAAACCACTGAAAGTCAAGGCTTCTTGTGACTTTGAAAAATCATCTACTCAGTCTGATCCCTATTTCACCCACAAATACCTACCTCAGAGAAGTGTTGTGAAGCTTGATTAATGGTTACAAAGCATTCTGATGTACCTGAAGGACAACACTGTAGAGAAATATTCTAGTACTTTCTTCTGCTAAGAAGAATCCATTTAAATTTCTGTATTTTTAGTAAAGCACATAAAACATAACACATACACAATGTTCAATTAATAGAGGAAAACAATTTGCAATCTACAAATTGAGGATTAGTTTTGTTATTCTATCACTTTCTTGTAGGTTAAGGATTAATTGTAAAACCATAGAGATAAAAGTCCTCCAGGGGCTGGAGAATCCCAAGGGGTGGGCACAGGGTATTGTAATTTATTATTCTATTCACTTTTCCTGTACCCAAATGCAAGGTTCTACATCTGGGTTGTGACAATCCCAAGCACTGATATAGGCTAGACAGCGACTGGCTTGAGAGTAGCCCTTGGGGGGGAGTGAGGTCTAGTATAGGGTCTACTTTGGACCTAGTGTGGGAGACATTTGGCTGGTTGGGGTTATATTTTTCTTGTGCCATTGAATCATAGAATCATATAGACATAGCAGATGCTTAGCTGAGGCATGGATTTGGGCTTGGGGGGAGAGTGGAGGGGGCTAAGCCCAGTTCAATTCTGACTGTGTATATCATTTTGCCTTGGTACCCTTTATATTTGATTTACTTTTGTAAATAGTATTTCTGTTTAACCTCCCATTCTGTGAGAGTGTGGTTATTTACTCCCTTGAGGTAAATTTATTCTGTCCTAAGTCCAGAGCTCTTTCAGCTCAAACCAAGACACACCTAAGTACCCTACTGCTCACTACACCTTATTGCTCTCTACAACTACCTGAAGGGAGGTTGTAGCCAGGTGGGGGTTGGTTTCTTCTCCCAGGCAACCAGCACCAGAACAAGAGGACACAGTCTCAAGCTGTGCCAGGGGAAGTTTAGGCTCGAGGTGAGGAGAAAGTTCTTCACCAAGAGAGAGTCATTAGTCATTGGAATGTGCTGCCCAGGGAGGTGGTGGAGTCACCATCCCTGGAGGTGTTCAAAAAAGGATGGGACATGGCACTAGCATCTTTTCAAAGTTGTAAAGACAAGCTATAAAAGAGACCCACTTAAAACACTTCAAACTGAATATATCCTGTACAGTTAATCTGTTTCTGTCCTGAAGAAAAGTTACCTTTCAGAAACACTATTACATAAGAAACTTTTAAGTGTCTCCTGCAGTGTTTATTTTGTTGATCATATTATGAAAGAAACCTTTGTGATTGGAATTGCTGACGTTAGCTTGTATGGGCAAATTAAAAGAAAACTTTGGTTTTTGTCAAGTAAAATGCTGGTACTTTGCATGTATATTTTTACAGTTGAAAGATTTCAACACTTCCAAAATAGCTAGTGATACAAAAGTCAAAAGTAATTTTTGCTTTGTTTCAATTATAAAGACAATACATTTATTTCTCACCAAGTCCATTAAACCAAGTCCATTTCTTACCAGGTCCATTAAACACCAGACAGAGTTTGATACCTAATCAAAATGCTACAGCTAAGTAACAACAGTAAAATGACTGTGAGGGTGGTAAACATATTTTTTCCCATCTTCCAATACTTTCCCAGTCATGTTCAACATTGTTTTGTTCTTCCAGCTTTTCCACAGTCTCACATTCTAAAATACTAACTTTGCCTTTTCTAAATGAATAATGAAAATCATTATCTTAATAAAATGAAAGCTACTTAATTTATTTTTGTGCCTTGACAAACTTGATAGTAGGAAGTATATTTTGGCTTCATGGTATATTTTTGAACAGTGTAAGTAAGTGCAAACAAAAAAGACTGAGGAATAAATGACAAGTAGAAGAGCAACACACAGAAAACTGCTACTGACATCTTATGCCCAACCTGCCGCCACTGACTGTGGCACAAATTTTATCTTACAAGTGCTCACTAAAAGTTAACAACCTTGTAACAATTAAGGTCGTGGGAGTTGATTAGAGAAGTTCCTCAGAGTAACACTGGTATATGGTTAGCTATGACATGTCAGTGGATTTCTCATCTTCATGGGAACACAGGAATTCTTAGTAAAAAGGTAGGCCAGACTTCTGTGATTCACTGGGACTAGTGAGGCAAACACAAAGGATGAACCACAGATACCTTTAGTTAGTCCAACATGGGTTTTGCTGAATATCATTATTCAGTGATGACTCTTAGCACCAGCAAAATCAAGATTAGACTGCTGTAATTTATTGTATCTAAAATCAGAAACCACCATTACTGTGGAAAGATATTAAAATGAAACTAATTAAAAGACTCAGAGTTAAAACACTCCAAAGAGTGTATCATCACAGTTGTCCCTCCTCAGTATTGTTCTCAGTCATTACAGACTCCGGTTCAGATAAATGTGATCACAGACCTCATTAACTCCATAGCTAAATTAATCTTCACTTGTCCTCAAGATTATAATATATATACCTTGCTCATGTAATTTTTATAGGCTTGAGACCCTCTTGAAAAGACATCCTGAAAAGCACCAGCAAGATCAGTTTGCATAATGCAAACAAAAGAAACGGAAAACAGATGTATAAAATATCAAGACATGTTTTATCTTCATAGAAGGGGGAATGACTCCACACAGGATTTGTAGAAATTCTCTATTGGAATAAAATATGATGAAGTAAATTGCTGAATTAGTTCCCCTAAGTTTCTCCCCATTCTCTTGCCAGCTACCACCACTTGTCATTCGTGTATTACTTCATCTATTTCCAGCTGACTTGTGACGCTAACAAGAACGTGAAAAGAGGAGGGTGTGTTAGCACCATGCGATTATCTAGGTCTTTATGGACTGTGACATGATGTACTACATACCACCAGCAACATCGACCTACAGTCTGAAAACAGATCTGCTGTCTGAAATAGATCTTTTATCACTACAGCTCATTTCATATGAGGTGTACAGATAACCCCTTTTTTATATGTAACGCATCAGAAGCGCCTATATTGCTTTCATATTGCCTGTTCATGCCAATGAAGTGTCAGCTCAGGCAATTTGGGTCTGATCTTCAAGGACTTGAGTATTTGCAATCTATATTGATTCCAGCTGGAGTCCTAGGTGTTCACCACTCCTCCAGCAGTTCCATCAGTGCTAGCAACAATGGCAGTTCTAATGCAGACAAGATGTTTGTCTTTCTATCACCAATGTTTACTATATGGCAATAAATCTATGCAGTGAAGTAGAGCAGCTGCCAAGAGGTTTTGCATTCTTGAGCTGAAGTCACCACTAGCAAGAGTGGAGCTGTGTTCATGTTAGTGTAACGGTGGGAAATCCTGCTAAAAGGTTTGTTGTAGACACGCTTCTCTGTACTATGCCTCTGCTCAATAGATCATTCATGAACACCCAATCCCACCTCCAGAGAGAGAGCAGAGTTGGGTTGTGAGCAGGAAGAGAGGGAGACAAGGCTGAGTTTCTTACTTACAGCTCAGACTCAGAGCTGGTTTATTGTTGTCATGGCTACAGGCTCCACACGCCTCTAGTCCCTGCTTTATGAAAAGAATGATGCAGTGTCTAGCCTTACAGCTGAATATATAAACCAAATTAGTCTACCATGCCTCTACCTGTTTTGTGGCTCACAATGAAAGAAGTAATATATCATGCAATGAGTCTTGCAGCAGTTATATTCTGTAAACACTAAGTCATTACTCTCAGACTTTTTTATTTGCTCTTTAGGGTCCCTTTTCAGCATAATAAGCTGCAGATTTCAGTAAGAAAGCTAATTCAGAAGAGTCCTCTGTGACTTCTCAGAATGTCTGTAGCATATAAGTTAAAAAGTGCATTTCAATTCCCTTTTTGCACTCCATTTATGCATAATTCCACTTGCTAAACAAGAAGAAGAAAGACATGATTAATGTCTATTCCAGAGCTGCAGTATCAGGGTATTACTAGAATCGAACTATTCCTAACATAAATAAAGAAGAGTTATACAGTCCTGCAGGGAACTGTTAACTTTTCCTGAATAGAAAAAGAGCCTCACACAGTCCTATTTCTACTACAAGATCAAGTAAACTTTTAATGACACTGGGGTAAAGCACTGAGGGAAAACATGTCCTGTAATGCCACTGTTGTCAGTGTCATTTATAAGAGGGGGAAGGAAAAAAAAGCTTTAAAAGTGTGGTCTCAGTTGAAAAATAAATATATAAGGGAGGGAAAAAATGGGTATCAGAATAAAAATGTGTAAATCTCAGCATACAGCCTGCATACCAAGGATTTGGAAGAGAAGGTGGCAACAGGAAAAATAACTAGCATAAGGGGTAGGGAAAGTGCAAATTGACTTTAATTTCCACCTTCTTACACATTCTTCTTCTTTTCCCCTCCTAACTTGTAAATTCCACTAGTTTGGAATCTCTATAGGCTCATTTAGACTGTACAATGTCAAAAAAGGGAGGTGTGTGGTCACATAGTTCACCATCATTTTACACCCTATCTCTGTTTAGGAAGATGAACCTTATCCTCACTTACCAGCAAAATTCCATTAAAGCATTCTGGCAGTGCCAGCTGTTAATTACATTTAGAGCCCAGGAAGTTTAAAGGGATCTCAGGGCAGATAAAGAACAGGAAAACAAACAAAGCATGTTAGGTTTTTACAGATCTGAAATATCTCTTTAAAAATAAAGACAGACAGCTTTATTATCTATCAGGGAAAGAACAATGTAACAAAACATAAATTGAACATAGTCCCCCAAATTAAATTCACCTTGGCTACAGCAAGTTTTGACTCATCAATATATCCCCAGTATTTCATGCTACAAAAAGTCCCCCATGATATTTTCTATTTCTTGCTGCTGTGGGGAGGATTGAAAATAAAGAAGTGTGTTCCAAGAGGGCCAATGGCATCCTGGCCTGCATCAGGAACAGTGTGGCCAGCAGGAGCAGGGAGGTCATTCTGCCCCTGTATACTGCACTGGTTAGGCCGCACCTCGAGTACTGTGTCCAGTT
Organism: Melanerpes formicivorus; assembly: GCF_026170545.1. Taxonomy (NCBI): domain Eukaryota; kingdom Metazoa; phylum Chordata; class Aves; order Piciformes; family Picidae; genus Melanerpes; species Melanerpes formicivorus. The sequence goes on along the minus strand of NW_027142599.1, from coordinate 181,800 downwards.
CTGGGCCCCTCAGTTTAGGAAGGATGTTGACTTGCTGGAACGAGTCCAGAGAAGAGCAACAAAGTTGGTGAGGGGTTTGGAACACAAGCCCTATGAGGAAAGACTGAGGGAGCTGGGGTTGCTCAGCCTGGAGAAGAGGAGACTCAGGGGTGACCTTATCACTCTCTACAACTACCTGAAGGGAGGTTGTAGACAGGCAGATAATGGTCTCTTCTCCCAGGCAGCCAGTACCAGAACAAGAGGACACAGTCTCAGGCTGTGCCAGGGGAGGTTCAGGTTGGATGTTAGGAAGAAGTTCTATACAGAAAGAGTGATTGCGCTATGGAATGGGCTGCCCGGGGAGGTGGTGGAGTCGCCGTCATTGAAGGTGTTCAGGAGGAGACTTGATGGGGTGCTTGGTGCCATGGGTTAGCTGTTTGGGTGGGTTGGATTGGTTGATGGGCTGGACACGGTGATCTTGAAGGTCTCTTCCAACCTGGTTTGGTTTATTCTAATAAAGGTTATTCTAAAGGTTCAAAATAATGTAACTGTGTGTTGCAGAACATCACTACAATTCTCATCAAGGCTGCTGCATACTCTGCAATCTCTCACTTGAAGGGTTTTAATGACTTGGCCATTTCAGAAAACATTAAGATTGATAAATCAAAAGAAAACTCAAATAATGTTTGTTTGTTTGTTTGTTTGTTTGTTTTTCCTGGGATTATGAAACATTATGAAACATTTCTGCTTCCTAGCTCTGAAGTGACCAGCACCAGAACAAGAGGATGCAGTCTCAAGCTGCACCAGGGGAAGTTTAGGCTTGAGGTGAGGAGAAAGTTCTTCACAGAGAGAGTTGCTGGCATTTGGAATGGGCTGCCCAGGAAGGTGGTGGAATCACAGTCCCTGGAGGTGTTCAAGAGGGGGTTGGATGTGGCACTTGAAGCTATGGGTCAGTCAGTCATGAAGTGTTGGGTGACAGGTTGGTCTTCATGCTCTCTGAGGTCTTTTCCAGCCTTATTGATTCTATGAAAAAGTCAGGTTTACTTTTTGTTCACTTTTGGAGAAGCTTTAGTCACAAAAATTGCTTAAAGCAAAATAGTCACTCAAGGAAGAACATTTAACTAAGACCCTTTATGGCTGTGTACAGCTGCAGCATATTTACTTCTTTAAGAGATGCCTACAGCATCGAAAGAAATTATAAACCCAATGGGAAAATATCCATTATTACCATGAGTTACATTTATGTGTGTTTGAATGGGTGTGAATATTCTCCATTATGTATACATATAATATAGATGCTGACACCTTCTGTAGAAATAAAGAGAAATAAAAGTAACTTTATTTCCACATTTATTGAGTGCCCAGTTTCACATATTACTTGGAAAGAGGCGCTTAGTTCATACACTCTTAACCAGTGTTTTGTGTGTCGCAAGGGTGGGTACTACACAGGACTTTCTGTACAGCCCCTAGGAGACAAGAAATACTTTGTACAATTTATTCAGTGCCTTTTTTCTTTTTTTTTTTAATTGCATGAAACTTCATCATGATGCTTTTAATTATTAGAAATTACATAATCTTATTTAAACAAAATCCAGGGCATTGGGGTGACCTCATTGCCCTCTACAGCTACCTGAAAGGTGGTTATAGCCAGGAAGGGGTTGGTCTCTTCTCCTAGGCAACCAGCACCAGAACAAGGGGACACAGTCTCAAGATGCACCAGGGGAAGTTTAGGCTCGAGGTGAGGAGAAAGTTCTTCACCAAGAGAGTCATTAGTCATTGGAATGGGCTGCCCAGGGAGGTGGTGGAGTTGCCATCCCGAGGTGTTCAAGAGGAGACTGGTCGTGGCACTTGGTGCCATGGTCTAGTCAGAGGTCTGTGGTGACAGGTTGAGACTCGATGATCCTCGAGGTCTCTTCCAACCTTGGAGATACTGTGATACTGTGGAAAGCACTTAGTGAATATAAGCAAACACACAATATATGTTATTGAGGAAAGTGTTTAATCATATGGACAGAGCACAGTGCACAAAATCCTATCTGTGAGGAGTGTGAATCCTGGTATTTGGGCCTTGGAGCAGGAAGTGATTTAGACTCCTAAACAGACAGTGAACTTCCCATTAAAGCTTCTCTTCTTTTGTATACGGTTGATTCGTTTCTTGAAGACCTTATAGTGGCCTTCCAGTATCTGAAGGGGGCCTACAAGAAAGCTGGTGAGGGACTTGTTAGGATGTCATAGAATCATAGAATCAATAAGGTTGGAAAAGACCTCAAAGATCATCAAGTCCAGGTAGTGGCAGGTAGTGACAGGACTAGGAGGAATGGAGCAAAACTAGAAATGGGTAGATTCAGATTGGATGTAAGGAAAAAGTTCTTCACCATGAAGGTGGTGAGACACTGGAACAGGTTGCCCAGGGAGGTGGTAGAAGCCCCATCGCCGGAAGTTTTTAAGGCCAGGCTGGATGTGGCTCTGAACAACCTGATCTAGTGTGATCCCCCATGGCAGGGGGGTTGGAACTGGATGATCCTTGAAGTCCCTTCCAGCCCTGACAATTCTATGATTCTGTGTGTTACAGAATCAGAATCATAGAATGCATTGTACTGGAAGGAACACTCAAAGTCGTCTTGTCCAACCCCCCTGCATTGAGCAGGGACATCTCAAACTAGATCAGGTTGCTCAGGACCTGATCAAGTTTGACCTAGAATGTCTCCAGGGATGGGGTCTGTCCCATATCTCTGGGCAACTTGTTGCACTATTTTAACACCCTCACTGTAAAGAACTTCCTCCTTATGTGTTACCTAAATCTACCCTGCTCCAGTTTAAAAACATTGTCCCTCATCCTATTTCTACATGCTTTTCTAAGTAGTCCTTCCCCAGGTTTTCCGTAGGTCCCCTTCAGATATTGGAACGTAGTTATAAGGTCTTTCTGGGGCCTTCTCTTCTTCAGACTGAACAGTCTCAATTCTCTCAGCCTGTCCTCATAGGAGAAGTGCTCTAGCTCTCTGATCATCTTCATGGCCCCCATCTGGACCTGTTCCAGCAGGCCCATGTCTCTCTTTTGTTGGAAGCTTCAGAGCTGGACACAGTACTCCAAGTGAGGTGTCAGCAGACCAAAGCAGAGGTGCAGAATCCCCTCTCTTGAACTGCTGGCCATGCTTCTTTTGATGCAGTCCAGGATATTTGCCTTCTGGGCTGCAAGTGGGCATTGATGGCTCCCTTGCAGCTTCTCATCCACCAGTACCCCCAAGTCTTTTCTGCAGGGCTGCTCTCAAGCTCATCATCCCCCAGCCTCTATTGATATCAAGGGTTGCCCCAACCCAGGTGAAGGACCTTGCACTTTGCCTGGTTGAACCTCAAGAGGTTCTCCTGAGCCCACTATTATCCTTTTTCATGAAAAATAATGAAATCATAATGACAAATTTAGTAACACACATTTGCCAGCTAAATTTGATATAGATAGTAGGCTGTAACTTGACTTCTTGTCCTGAAGAAAAAAAAATCAGTTTTGTTCTAATGATTCCAAGTGATATTGTGTTTGCTGCCTTTATACTGTAAGCTATTTGTACGTTTAGCTACCACTACTATGGTATATTTAACGTTCAGCTTGCCTGATCTGAGCCACATTTCCTAGGCCTTTAAACATTTTTCTTCTCATTTAGTATCCCAGCTTCCCTCCAGATCACCTGAACACAAGGACTGTCTTTTATGACCAAAGAATTTCACAGAAACTGAGCTCCTTTTAATTTACATTATAAACTCTCAAGCTAATCTTCAAGACTGTCTGAATTTTTTTGTATAACCACCTTTTAAGTATAGGTGATAGTGCTGATGTGCTAATCTAGAATCATAGAATTGTTAGGGTTGGAAGGGACCTCAAGGATCACCTAGTTCCAACCCCCTGTCATGGGCAGGGACGCATCACACTACATCATGTTCCTCAGAGCCACATCCAGCCTGGCCTTAAAAACCTCTAGGGATAGGGCTTCCACCACCTCCTTGGGCAACCTGTCCCAGTATAGTTGTGCTAGGTATGGAAGTAATACTGCTTTTCTCCTTCCACTGCTACCTTGGTTATCTCTTAACTAAAATTCACATAGATCTTTTTTACCATAGTGTGCTTTGAACCCAACAGTCTGCTGGTAGAATGAAATCTATTGCCTAAGTTTCCTGGGAATACACTACAGGAACAGATGAAGATAATGTGGCTGCATATTATGTGATAATGATTATTCTGACATATATTCACCCCAAGGTATAATTGAGCATCTGTTGTTTATTTAGGCAGGACATGTCATTCCTACTTTTAAGATATTTAAGTAGGCAAACATATTGTTCCTTAAAGACTATCAAATAGCGAGAAAAACTAACCAGAGGCACATGGGGTGCCATGGGTTGGCACTGGATGATGTGAAACATGAATTGAGGTGGGAGATGTATTTGATTGTAACGCTCTTCACTGTGGCTGGGGGAAACTTCAACCCACTGCACATTGCCTTAGGAACTAAGGGTCTATATTTAAGGAAGATGTACATTTGGCTTGTATTGGCTTTACCAGTGAAGCCACACTAAAATCAAGTGTTCTGGCCTCTAAGCCTTACTCAGTTCTGCACATATTTAACAATAATGTTGATAAATCACTACTAAAATGCAGTAGATTGTGGAGTGGTATCTCCTCTGTCATATGAAGCCTTAAAATCAGATTTTGATGATTCTCAAAGATACTGTACTTTGTCAAGAAATTATGTGTTGCATGGAGTAAATTATATGATCAATGGTTCTCTTCCATTTTACACAGGAACTCAGACTAAGTGATATGATGGTTCTTTTTTTCACCCAAAAGTACAGGACTCCATGTGAGGTCTCACAAGTGCAGAGCAGAGTGGCAGTCTCACCTCATTTGACCTGCTGCAGCCTAGGATCTACTTGGCTGTGCAGGATGCAAGCACACATTGCCAACTTCTGTCCCCCTTTTCATCCACCAATATGCCCAAATCTTTCTCTACAGGGCTGCTCTTAATCCCTTGGTCCTGTAGTCTGTACTGATACCAGTATTTGCCCTGACACAGGTGCAGGACCTGGCACTTGGCCTTGTTATACCTCCTAAGAGCCACATGGGCTCACTTCTCAAGCTTGTCTAGATACAAATAGAATAGAATAGAATAGAATAGAATAGAATAGAATAGAATAGAATAGAATAGAATAGAATAGAATAGACCAGACCAGACCAGACCAGACCAGACCAGGAGATCCCTCTGGAAGGCCCTCCATTCCTCAGACATGTTAGCTGCATCACTAAGCTTGGTGTCATCTGCAAACTTGATCTCTCTCTCTCTCTGTGTCATTGATGAAGATATTAAATAGTAGTAGTCCCAGTACGGACCCCTGGGGAACACAAATCTCCAACTGGACATTGAACTGTTAACCACTATCCTCTGGATGCCATCATCTTCATCCACTGAAGAATCCATCCATTAAATCTGTGTTTCTCTAATTTAGAGAGAAAGATTTTGTGGGAAATCATGTCAGAGGCCTTACAGAAGTTCAGATAGATGACACCCATAGCTGTTCTCTTATCCACTGTTGCAGTCCTGGTTGCCTCCAGCTCACATGCTTTTGCCCAAAATTCAGTGCTGGAATAAAGCTCCTCACATTAATTATGACGAGTTACAGTTACTTTCACTTCAGTTCTTCACATATGTCAAGCCTTCAAGGGGTCATGTGGGTTTCTGTACTCCCTGGTTTAAGCTGCTACTGTTCTTTGCTTTTTAGAGTTACACTCTTTTTCCAACAGTAATATTGTTAGCATTTTTGGCAAGAGAGGATATGTCTTGTGTCAACTACTCCTCAAAGGTAAATGCTGAATCCTGAGGTTGTCCTCCCTCTCTACTCTGCCCTGGTGAGGCAGCATCTGGAGTATTGTGTACAGTTCTGGGCCCCTCAGTTCAAGAAGGACCTCAGGGAACTGCTTGAAAGACTCCAGAGCAGAGCCACAAAAATGATGAAGAGAGTGGAACATCTTCTTTATGAGGAGAGACTGAGGGAGCTGGGGCTCTTTAGCTTGGAAAAGAGGAGACTAAGGGGTTACCTCATTAATGTTTATCAATACATTAAGAGTGAGTGCCAAGAAGATGGAGTCCGGCTCTGCTTGGTGATGCCCAATGACAGGACAAGGAGCAATGTGTGGAAGCTGAGGCATAGGAAGTTCCATGGAATCATGAGGAAAAACTTTTTTCCCTGTGAGGGTGCCAGAACACTGGAACAGGCTGCCCAGGGGGGTTGTGGAGTCTCCCTCTCTGAAGATATTCAAAATGGGCCTGGATGCATTCCTGTGTGACCTGGTATAGGTGATCCTGCTCTGGCAGGAGGGTTGGACTGGATGATCTTTTGAGATCCCTTCCAGCCCCTAACATTCTGTGATTCTGTGAATCAATACACCACTTCTAAATGAGGAAAAGGGGGCCCACCCTCCAACCCCATACCATGAACAACATTTCCAAAACATCTCCTCAGCTGAGATGTATAAACAAGTGTTGCAAGGAACTTTTTCAGAAGTATGTGCATATTAAATTGTGCATAAACTCCACCTATACGGCACTGCTGTGTTCAGCAAAGGTCCAGTCCTGTAGTCTAAATGCTGTTTGATTGATGTTGCTCCCCCATGAGCCTCCCTCTCACCCAACTTTGAATTTAGCTGTCTGCTAAATCCATTTTCATTCTCACTTCTGTGGCCTTTCCCCTAATCCTTGGGAATAAAGTATTTTCAGACAGATGTAGCTTTTATTTGCTTTCTGATGCTTCTGTTAATAGAAGATACCAAGAGAAGACTATGAGAAAAAGGAAAATATACAGTGATTTTTATCTCAAGGAGAGTATAAATCCCTTTAGAATGACAGGGTTTGCACTTAACATCTATATAACTTTATTCACACGTTAGTTGTTAAAAGTTTTCTTGACACTTGCTCACAAATGTTTCACTTCCCTTGTTCCTTCCATGATGCTCAAAGTAGCCCCAGGCATGGCCATTTGATTGCAAACATCTGGTCTCTGCACAGCTAAGAGAGGAAGCTGAGAAAGCTGTTTTCAGAACCCTTGCAAATATTAAGTATATGTATGAAAGGCAAGAGCAACAAACTCCAAAGACACTGGGGCAGTGGCAACTGCTTGGGAAGCTAGAAGTAATGAAGGACTCTGAGGAAGTTTTCAGATGGCTGGAAAGATTTTCTTGTTTTGTTAGTTAAGAAAAACTGCAAAATTCTTACCACCCCTACAGAGTAAATTGTCAAAACACAGCCATGAGATCAGGGCTGACAATTTATTCGGGCTGAACCATTCACAGTGAAAATGAAGGAACTTCAAGACCACTTTGCTGCTGTGGGCAATAAGAATTATATCAGACTGAAGCCCAGATGAGAGAGAGCTTATTTATTTTGTTCTTTCCACCATTGTTCTTATTCAGCATATTTTGTCACATTGTAAACCATGCACTGATGAAAGCTGTTCAGCGGTGTCTGGCAGAAACTCAAGCATCCATGCATCCAGAGCACTAAACACCTGACTCCTAGTATTTGCTGACACATTGGGTTTTAATGCCTTAGGGCATTTCAACTGCATTTATGGACAGGTAGACAGGCCAAACACTTAATGCAAGCCTGAATACACAGAAGAAAACATTCCTTAAACAGGGAGTCTTCTTTCCCCCCCATCCTCACTGCCTTTTCAAACTCAGTTTTTTTCTACATGGTGACTTGTTGAGAAAATGAAGATTGCCTAAGAGGATCCAGGGAAAAGTTTGTGGGTAATTTAGTTTGGTTTATGGCATTTCAGAAAACACAGAGACCTCATTTCCTCAAACTCTGTAAAAAAGGCAGAACTCCTTAAAACTTCAATGGTATTTTAAGAGCAATTTAAAATTATTATTTAATTTCTATCTTAAAACCCTTTTTTAAAATTATGCTTCAGAACAGTGAAGTCCTTTATCCCTTATGATTTATAGCTTTAAAAGTTAAGCATTCTAAGAGTGTTAGGATTATTGGTTGAAACAGAGCAAACTCTTCTAGAGGTCATCATTACCATGATCTGTAATGTCATAGAACCATAGAATCATAGAATCATAGTATCATAGTATCAGTCAGGGTTGGAAGGGACTACAAGGATCATCTAGTTCCAACCCCCCTGCCATGGGCAGGGACACCCCACACTACATCAGGCTGGCCAGAGCCTCATCCAGCCTGCTCTTAAACACCTCCAGGGACGGGCGCTCGACCACCTCCCTGGACAACCCATTCCAGGGTTTCACCACTCTCATGGTGAAGAACCTCCTCCTCACGTCCAGCCTGAATCTCCCCACCTCCAGCTTCATTCCATTCCCCCTAGTCCTATCATTACCCGAGATCCTGAGAAGTCCCTCCCCAACCTTCCTGTAGGCCCCCTTCAGATACTGGAAGGCCACAATTAGGTCACCTCGGAGCCTTCTCTTCTGCAGACTGAACAGCCCCAACTCCTTCAGTCTGTCCTCATAGGAGAGGTGCTCCAGCCCTCTGATCATCCTCGTGGCCCTTCTCTGGACACATTCCAGCACATCCATATCCCTCTTGTAATAGGGATCATAGAATCATAGAATCAACAAGGTGGGAAAAGACCTCAAAGATCATCAAGTCCAACCGGTCACCACAGACCTCATGACTACAAGACCACAGCACCAAGTGCCACATCCAATCCCCTCTTGAACACCTCCAGGGACAGTGACTCCACCACCTCCCAGGGCAGCCCATTCCAATGTCTAACAACTCTCTCTGTGAAGAACTTTCTCCTCACCTCCAGCCTAAATGTCCCCTGATGCAGCTTGAGACTGTGTCCTCTTGTTCTGGTGCTGGTTGCCTGGGAGAAGAGACCAACCCCCTCCTGTCTACAACCACCTTTCAGGTAGTTGTAGGCAGCAATAAGGTCTCCCCTGAGCCTCCTATTCTCCATGTCACTGCAACAAACCTCAGTTGATAAGTTTGGTTAAGTTTCTGTACATTCCTCTTTGATACAGAGGAAGTGAACAAAAATCATGTCTCTGCTGGCCCAGTTTAATATACCACTTGAAAAAAAAAAATCACCACCAAACTACATTCAATATACAAGCAGGGTAATATGACCTAAATGAATACAATAAAACCCAGTCCAGATAAATAAAAACAGAATTGCCAAGGCTCAGCATGCCTAGACATAGAAGCTGTATGCTCATGCCTCTAGGGAACAGCAAAGAAATTATTTTCAAGTTAAAATTTCATGTTCATGCCAAGACATGGAAGTAAGTCTGGTATTCATATCCAGGACTTAATGAAGAAATTTCCTTCTCTTGTCAGAGAAAACTTGGAGGTCAATATATGTATGAAACTTATAATACTTAGAATAATATACTCAAGATAAGCTCAGCCTCTGCTTAGGATCAGACTAAGTGTCCATTATATGAAAAGTTTAGATCTTGGCAAGTGTCTTTGACAGCCTGGTATATCAGTTTCTTAGTTTTTAGCACTGCTCAAAATCTTACATTTACTGGATATTATGCAAGAACTGAGCTCTTTTGAAACACTTGGCTGAAGCAGCTGAGAAATGCCTGTTAACATTAATAATTATGAGGACCTTAGGTAGTTGCTGTTGACAGTGGTGAGAACTTTCCTGTGCATTCTGCATCTGATGAATTTCTGGAGGGCCAAGAACACCGTGCTCAGCCCTTTCCTCTCATGCATATGGGCAAGGAGAGAGATGGTTGGGGAAAACTGAAGTAATATGTGAATACCAGAACTGAGCTTCATTTGCATTTATTTGTCCATGAAAACAAAACTGACAGCGTTTTCCAGGGTATTTTGGTTGGGGTTTGTTTGTTTCTCTGTTTTTTGGGGGGTGTGTGTGTGTGTGTGTGTGTGTGTGTGTCTATTCCCAAAGCAGGTGATTCCTGGATCCTAAAAGCTGAAAGCTAAAAGCTTTTATTTACATGACTATGACAGATAACTTCAGCTCCTGGCCCAAGCTTAAAATTAGTCTAAATCCTTAATAATGCAAAATGAGGAAGAAGATTTTTGGCATCATTAATTGATTTCATAATTTTCAAAGTGGTTTGTGTTCATTAAGGGGAAAGAGGCAGAGGAATGTAAGAATTAACTGTAGCTTCTGTAGCCAAAATAAGTCAGGGGCTGTAGCCAACAGTCTGCACCACGCATTCCCAGGCATGTTGATCATACTTTCAGAGTGGAAAAACAAAGGTACTGTAATCAAAGAGGAGAAGGTTAAGGAGAAGTGTTTTAGTGAAAACAAGGAAACATGGATGACAACAGGAAGAAAAAGGAGAATGAAGATCCCAGACATTTTGCAGCAAAGAGTAAAAAGAGAAAGATTCCTCCTGTATAAGTCTCTCATTGTTCACTGCTTTCTCAACATCTTCAAATGTATTTGTGTTGTATCAGTTGCCACATGCTTCAGCTCATTTGTCACATTATTGAGTTCTCTTTCATTTGGCCTTGATCAGCCAAGCTCCCTAGTCATAAACTTTCTGACTCAATTTCACACATCATCCTTGTTTTTATAGCGTAGGAACACCAAAGAACAAAAGTCTAAGGTGATAATCCCTGCTCTTCACACTTAACTTCTACATTAAACAAATTTTCTCAGCTCTGAACCTTCCTTTGCCTTCTAGGATATACAAATGTCTGTTCAAAATCTTCACATACTAATGTCCTCCTTAAATGAAGAAATCCCACCTTCATGCCAGAAATTTCCAATCACTGGCAATTTACCACTGAAAGCCTCAGAAGACTTTCAATGCTGGATGTCAAAAAGTAAGAACAGAAAATGCTACTGCTCTGCTTCTGCTCACTGGAGTGAAAGAACTTCATATTAGAGTAAATTGCTCGGTGTGGACATGTATTGACCAGAGAACACAGAACTTTTGTGATTTTTTTGCCCTGTGTTCCTTGTAGCATCAGAATCAAATGAGGAAAAGAGCAGTCAAATGAAATGGATCTCCAGAGATTAAGGCCTCAATACCATTATCTGTATTTCTCTATGAAGATATACACTGCCACATTATCTGCACTCTATGCTGGTTACATCATTTGTAGCCATTGTTTCTAAGACCCATGTTTGCTCTGGACTTCCTGAGTCTTCACAGTAACTCTACAAAGCCTCAACTCTGACCTTGTCACCAACCACTCGTGATGTTAACAGCTGGTTATCATGGAAGTAACAAGCAAACCAGTTTTACCTATGAAGCAGTTTCAGCCTTATATAATCTCTTTTATGTAATTAGATACTTGTTTTCAACCATGGGCAAAGATTAATCTCCTTCCAATGATCTAAAGTAACTGGCATACATAATCCTAAGAGATCAATGAAACTTTGGGCAATTTTGTTTAATTTTAATTTCTTTGTAGATGAATCATTGAAATTACTGATAACAGAACACTTCTACTGAATGACTTGGCAAAACAAAACTTCAAAATCAGATTGGCTTGTCTCAGCATGAAAGGTGGAAAACTGTCAATGCTATGGGTTCAGAAGTATTAGGGTGGATATGGAACACAAAGAGATATGTACTAGAAAAGAGTCAGGATAATTTTTTTCTTACTGACAAACTCTTCAAAACTCTCCCAGGTAATCCTAGAGTTTCAATAAGGTCTATTGATTTAAAGAATGATTCACACTTGGACTGGAAATGAAGGAGCTTTTAAAGTGCAATCACCAAACCCATAAGGTTTATTTCACAATATCTTACCGCTCAACTTTAAAACGAATATAACTCGAATCACAATACAATGATGATTGATGTTTTTCATCAACACCCAATTATCATTCCATCATGGCACAAGACTTTAAAGCAGAGTTGTCTGAGCCAAGTAAAACACAAAGTGAGCATCTGAAAAGCCAGATCTGTGCTCTTACAAAATGACTTACCAAACCTCATTTATTATTTTCTAACGTGTTGGGTCATGTTAATTGCATATGGGTATACAAGGTGAGGCGTATAGTTTAATCTTATACTCAGGTGCTCAGGTAGCTCATTTCACTTGTTATTGAGTAAGAATCATATCTGCAATGAGATTTCAGTTTTGTTTTAAACAGGCCTTGAACTGGAATGCTTTGCAATGGTGAGATCAGTTCTCAGTTTAGTTTTTTTTTTCATTTCACTGGACTTTTCTAAATATTTGATACTGAGAATCCAAAGAGCTACCCACTAATGTAGCTTTCGTGGGTATTTCATGGTCTGACTACCTGAAGGGTGGTTGTAGCCAGGAAGGGGTTGGTCTCTTCTCCCAGGCAACCAGCACCAGAACAAGGGGACACAGTCTCAAGCTGCGCCAGGGGAGGTTTAGACTCGAGGTGAGGAGGAAGTTCTTCACCGAGCGAGTAATTCGTCATTGGAACGGGTTGCCCAGCGAGGTGGTTGAGTCATTGACCCTGGAGGCATTCAAGGGGAGATTGGACGTGGCACTTGGTGTCATGGTCTAGTCATGAGGTCTGTGTTGATAGGTTGGACTTGATGATCCTCGAGGTCCTTTCCAACCTAAGTGATACTGTGATACTGTGATACTGTGACATTTAGACATCCCCTAGCATTAGGGATCCCCTAACAAGTAACAGAGAAAGAGGTATCTCTTGCCGTTTCTCTGCACTGTCTGACATGACCTGACATGATTTTAGGTGGAAATTATGCTCCATAATTCAGAAGCAGGTTGTTTGGGGTTGGGTTTTTTTTCAGCATTACCTAGTAACAGCAGCAAAATGATGGGTGGCTGTGGGAATAGTAGGAAGTGGTTTAAATATGCAAATACTTTAAAAATGCACATGTTAAAGGACACACCACTCATCTATGCAAATTGTTACAATATCTAAGGTTCTGCTTTTCTTTTAACCAAGGTAAGTATTACCTTATTTTCATACTATATGTTATTCATAGGCTTTACTTGGGGCACAGTACATATTTTGTCCTCAAGGACTGTAAAATAGCTAATATACAGTTCACATAATGAACACCTCCCGTTCTACTAAAATGCAGTCACCTCGAGTGGGCATAAAAACAACTGTTTAGTAATGTTCAAAATGATACACACCAATCTTAAAAACAGACACTGTTATAATCACTTAAAAACAACACAAAACAAAAGCAAAAGCAACCCTCTAATGCATGTTAGCTACGTGCAAAATAATAACCAAAGATAGAATGATCTGACACATTTTGCCTGACGCAGCTATTTCAAACAGACAGAATTCTTTTCATTTGTAGAAAGGATTTTGGTTTTATCCTGTAGCTCAAATTTCAGTTCACCTATAGTGTACTTCCTAATCATCAGAACATATTATTATAGCTTCACACCAGACATAGGACACACATCTTCTATTCTTTTCAGATAACAATTGGGGAAGGGGGGACAGGAATCAAACATCACGGTCTCAGGCTGTGCCAGGGGAGGTTCAGGTTGGATGTTAGGAAGAAGTTCTATACAGAGAGAGTGATTGCCCATTGGAATGGGCTGCCCATGAAGGTGGTAGAGTCGCCATCATTGGAGGTTTTCAGGAGGAGACTTGATGGGGTGCTTGGTGCCATGGGTCAGTTATTTAGGTGGGTTGGATTGGTTGATGGGTTGGACGTGATGATCTTGAAGGTCTCTTCCAACCTGGTTTGGTTTATTCTAAATAATGGTTTATTCTAAATACTTCTACACAGAATTCTACAAGAATGTTCCTGAATAACTGCTTGGGTGACATTTTGATTTCAAATCCATGTTGCTTTTGTTTGTGTTGTAATTCCACTATTTTACCTTGAGGAATAAAAGATTAAAGATAACACCTGCTAAATTTGGATTCATGTTTTATGAAAGCTCATGTGAATGCAATATATTTTCCCTTAATGACTTTGAAATTTTCTTCAAGGATTCCTGAAGGCCCTTTAATACCAGTCTGACAGTATAAAGTAGACTTAAAGTGGATGCAAATAGAATATTCATCCCCTTTAAAGACAATTTGCATTGTTTACGCATAGTGTAAATGAGAGACATTTCCCAAACCATTTGTTTACAACAGGACTAATTTTTTTTGTTTTATTTGTTCATAATTGAATTGAAACAAAATTATCCCTAGAAAAGGAAATTTGTTGACATGAAAGAATTCTGTAACCCAGAACTCTAATTTTTATTACTTACCATTTCACATATACATGTGCATTACACCTGAAGGAGGAATTACCTTTGGCTGGGTTTTAGCTTTCCTCTGTAGCCCCAGCTGCTCAGCATGAAAGTGTGAAAGGACTTAAGATACCTTATAAAGATTGCCATGTGGTCTTCAGTATGGTCAGTAGGTTGCTTGGAAGGTCTTCTCTCTCTCATGCCCAAAATGGAAGAAATCATCTAAAAATTCTTGGTAGAAGTGTCACTTGTCCACACTGTGGGTACCTTTATTAGAATAAAAACCTTTATTAGAATAAACCAAACCAGGTTGGAAGAGACCTTCAAGATCATCGTGTCCAACCCATCAACCAATCCAACCCACCCAAACAGCTAACCCATGGCACCAAGCACCCTGTCAAGTCTCCTTCTGAACACCTTCAATGACGGCGACTCCACCACCTCCCCGGGCAACCCATTCCAATGGGCAATCACTCTTTCTGTATAGAACTTCTTCCTAACATCCAACCTGAACCTCCCCTGGCGCAGCCTGAGACTGTGTCCTCTTGTTCTGGTACTGGCTGCCTGGGAGAAGAGACCATCATCAGCCTGTCTACAACCTCCCTTCAGGTAGTTGTAGAGAGTGATAAGGTCACCCCTGAGTCTCCTCTTCTCCAGGCTAAGCAGTCCCAGCTCCCTCAGCCTCTCCTCATAGGGCTTGTGTTCCAAACCCCTCACCAACTTTGTTGCTCTTCTCTGGACTCGTTCCAGCAAGTCAACATCCTTCCTAAACTGAGGGGCCCAAAACTGGACACAGTACTCAAGGTGCGGCCTAACCAGTGCGGTGTACAGGGGCAGAATGACCTCCCTGCTCCTGCTGGCCACACTGTTCCTGATGCAGGCCAGGATGCCATTGGCCCTCTTGGCTGCCTGGGCACACTGCAGGCTCATGTTAAGCCTACCATCAACCAGCACCCCCAGGTCCCTCTCTGCCTGGCTGCTCTCTAGCCACTCTGACCCCAGCCTGTAGCACTGCATGGGGTTGTTGTGGCCAATGTGCAGAACCCGGCATTTGGATGTGTTCAATCTCATGCCGTTGGATTCTGCCCATCTGTCCAGCCTGTCAAGGTCTCTCTGCAGAGCCTCTCTACCCTCATATACATATGCATATGCATGCATAGACACAAAAATTGTCCTGGAGTGCCAACACACCCTTAAGTAATCACTTACCTGTTTGCTTTTGCATGTTGCTGCTTGATTTTGTGTTGATCTTTTGCATGCATTGTTTATAATTTTGTTATGATTTTTAGACCAGAAATGCATAATACTTTGAAAGGTTACTGTAGAAATGTAAGCTTCAGAATAAGGGTTAACAACGTTATGCCAAAGGAAGACACTAGTTGTGTCTTCTGGTATTTCCTATTTTTAAGGATAAGCACAATGGGCATGCTAGAAAAGACATATCTTTATTCAGTATCTTATGAATGAGGAATAAAGTGCTTGTGAAAAATTATCATGATTTAGGCTTTCAGGTCAATACTGACTCTTTAGGTCTTTGAGACCAAAGATGGAGTGACTCTGGAAGGTGTGACTCAATATTCTGGATGATGGTTTTACTTGGCTGCCATGGTAGGATACAAAAAAATATCCCATTACTCATGCTGCAAATGCTTAAATAGCAGTGGATTATTTTTCAGAGTTCATGTTGTATCCCTGATCATGGCCTGTTAATAAAACAATCACTGAAGTGACAAGCCCTTCTTCTGGAGTACTCTGGCTACTGATCACTGCTCTAAGGCAGTGGAATTTTGAATACCAGTGTGATACTATGCTTTAACTTATGAGCAAATACGAAACAGCTAAGTCTTTCCAGCTCATTCCCAGCAGATATGATGGAGAAACAGAATAGAATAGAATAGAATAGAATAGAATAGAATAGAATAGAATAGAATAGAATAGAATAGAATAGAATAGAATAGAATAGAATAGAACAGAACAGAACAGAATAGAATAGACCAGACCAGGTTGGAAGAGACCTTCAAGATCATTGTGTCCAACCTATCATCCAACACCACCCAACCAACTAAACCATGCAACTAACCACCCTATCAAGTCTCCTCCTGAACACCCTCAGCGACGGTGACTCTACCACCTCCCCAGGCAGCCCATTCCAATGGGCAATCACTCTCTCTGTGTAAAACTTCCTCCTAACCTCCAGCCTAAACCTCCCCTGGTGCAGCCTGAGACTGTGTCCTCTTGTTCTGATGCTGGTTGCCTGGGAGAAGAGACCAGAGATCAGGTCATTAATCCCAGCCCTGGCCTAATCATAGGATAGAAGTAGAATCTGCACTCCACAGCAGTACACTTCAGGGATGGCTGTTAAATTTTGCACCACATGAATTCTACTCTCTTTAAAACACTTTGAGAGCAGGTTGTCTGTCTTCTGCCTCTGTCTGTCTCTTCTTGGCTACTCATAGCTATCCCTTAGTTACTTACTGCAGGAGGTTCCTGTACATCCACACTTTCTAACCCTGATTTTTTTCCTGCTCCAGTCAGGAAGAGCTATGTTAGTTTGAGCAAGTTGTATAGTGACTTTTAGACAACATAAATCATTTTGACAGAGGATGTGGTGAGTACTGGTGGAAAAGCAGGTGTGGTCCAGCCAGAACCAGTGTTGTCTCTGTCATGTGCTGGCCCAGATTTCCCAAAATGGAATTTAACCCATGCCTTTTATAAACAAGCAGAGGTTTTTCAACCAGCTTCCTGATTATAAATACAAGGAGAAGGCAAAGAAGGCATAAAAGTGCGTAGTCAGACAAATTCCAGTGACAGCAAGGAAATCAGCAACTCACATATGGTCAGGATGGGTAAATATGTTGAAGAAAAAAAAGAAGAAAACCAAAACCAAAACAAAACCACACCAAAACCAAGAACCAGATATGTAGAGAGGCTCTGCAGAGGGACCTCGACAGGCTGGACAGATGGGCAGAGTCCAACGGCATGAGATTTAACACATCCAAGTGCTGGGTTCTGCACATTGGCCACAACAACCCCATGCAGTGCTACAGGCTGGGGTCAGAGTGGCTGGAGAGCAGCCAGGCAGAGAGGGACCTGGGGGGTACTGGTCGATGGTAGGCTTAACATGAGCCTGCAGTGTGCCCAGGCAGCCAGGAGGGCCAATGGCATCCTGGCCTGCATCAGGAACAGTGTGGCCAGCAGGAGCAGGGAGGTCATTCTGCCCCTGTATACTGCACTGGTTAGGCCACACCTCGAGTACTGTGTCCAGTTCTGGGCCCCTCAGTTTAGGAAGGATGTTGATTGGCTGGAACGAGTCCAGAGAAGGGCAACAAAGTTGGTGAGGGGTTTGGAACACAAGCCCTATGAGGAGAGACTGAGGGAGCTGGGATTGCTTAGCCTGGAGAAGAGGAGACTCAGGGGTGACCTTATCACTCTCTACAACTACCTGAAGGGAGGTTGTAGACAGGCGGATGATGGTCTCTTCTCCCAGGCAGCCAGTACCAGAACAAGAGGACACAGTCTCAGGCTGCGCCAGGGGAGGTTCAGGTTGGATGTTAGGAAGAAGTTCTATACAGAAAGAGTGATTGCCCATTGGAATGGGCTGCCCAAGGAGGTGGTGGAGTGGCCATCATTGGAGGTGTTAAGGAGGAGATTGATGGGGTGCTTGGTGCCATGGTTTAGTTGTTTAGGTGGGTTGGATTGGTTGATGGGTTGGACATGATGATCTTGAAGGTCTCTTCCAACCTGGTTTGGTTTATTCTAATAAAGTTTTATTCTAATAAAGCAGAAAACTGTTAAGTAACAAATTCATAACTGAAGATGTGATACCCATGACAAGAAGATGTCACATTTCACTATTGAAATACTGCCCCACCATTGTATTTACTTTAGTACATAACAGAGGCTTTGTGAGCCAGCTGAAACCTGGAATGAAATTAGTTAGAAAAGCAAATTCTTTTATCTTCTTATCCCTTTAATTCATACAAATTAAGTCAGGCTTTGTTTCAGAGCAATTCAGATAGTAGGTGTAAAAGCCAACTATGTTTTTATCTAAGAAATATTAGGTTTTCCCAAGCTTAAGGATCTCAAGTCATGTATACATCTAGAAAGAGTTATGTTTTCAGATTCAAACAAACAAACAAAAATCTTCATTGTTGTTGATGTAGTTTCTTGGGATTAAGGGTTTTTTTTTTTTCCCTGGGTGTTTGCATGTGTATGTGTTTTTGTTGTTGTTTGGTTTTGGTTTTGTTTTGGACGGTTTGGCTTGGTTGGGTGTGGGGTGATTTTTTCGTGTCATACATCTAATAATGCTACAGAAAACAAACCAAAACACTCCTGTTAAAATGATTGTACAGAATTCAAAGCTTCTTGCAGGGAAAATTCTCTCCTCTGACAGATGCACACAGTCATCCTAGGGCAGAACAAACTCCTCTGAGAAGGCATATAGTTTCAGTAAGACAAAGCTCATCTGGAGAAAGGAAAAAAAGGATAAAAACAGTGAAACTTCTAAGTGACAACTTGTTAGTGGGGAAAATTTGGCTAGAGAACAATTGCTATTCAAGATCCATTGCCCAGCTACTGCTGTGTTGGCCTGACCTGAAAAGGAATGAAACCCAACTTTGAAGCTTTGCTTCATATTCTTTGAAACAGAGGATGTGGGGGACACTGCAAGCACATGAAAAAATTCAATACATGGAGTAAACTGGGCATGCAATTGCATTAAAGAAGGCATCATTAATTTGGCAAAATGCTAGAAAAGGACATACCCTCTTCCTGCCCTACCTAGTTGTTTCCATTTATGTTTTTAAGAAATAAATTTGATGTCACAGTAACAGGAGATGCTCGAAGAAAGTAAAGGAAACAATTGGAAAATAGAAAGTGAGCTTGAACTTAAATTCCACTAATCCTCTCACTGAGCTGTTCAACTTTTCCTTCAGCTGCTGATGGGGGAAAGTGATAACTGCAGGGTTGGGGATTTTCTTCACGTTTAGATGTATTAAATGGCAAATACATAAAGCACAGCCTGGAAAAGAATCCATCAGTTTCTCATAGGGGTTTCATTTTCATCCTTTTGTGAAGTCACCTGGCTATGGGCTAGTCCAGTGTAATAGCAATATTGATTATTAATAATCAGAATCAAAAGACCATGCCAGGCATTCATCCTCTTATCTCAAACTCCAACAAAATATTATTTCCTCATCTCAGGATTGTTTCATCTAATTGCCAATTATGTTAACTATGGCAAAGTGTGGTTATTTTCTTTTTCATGGAAGCCTTTGATACAGCTCCAACTTCCTTAATTTTTAATCCTTGGTTGGAAGAGCAGCACTTTTGGTCCCAAAACTTTTACTTACAAACCCAGAAGTGCTGTACTTGGAGGTAGACTTGCATATGGATTTGGTAATTGAAAAGTGTGGGGTGAGCATACATAATTGGATTTTCAATGCTAAACTCTTTTCCCATCAGCTTGCTCTAGCAAGCAGACACTAAAAATGCACAGAGGGGAGTTTTATAGCCAGTGGAAAGAGATTTCCGTGGTCTTGCTAATGCTCTCCATTGACCATATCATGAGCTTGGTCAGCTTACCTAATCTTGTTAGATTCCTGCTTTTAAAAAAAAACAGCTTGAACACATTTCAGCACTGTCATCTGATGTATATATGGTGGAAAGTCTGGGCCTAAGTTAGTTCTGTAAGTCGCTCTTCGTGGTTGTCTACATCTTTAGAAGGTGAATACTTCTCAGACTCAGTATCCTTGTTTGAAAAGTTCATAAATGTATCTAGAAATGTATTACACAAAAGTGAATTTGGAAATCATTTGATATTGGTAAACAGTTTGGGGGTTTGGTTTGTTTGTTTGTTTCCTCACATCTTTTGGCAGTAGACTGTCCTTGTTGGTCTCTTCTCCCAGGCAACCTGCACCAGAACAAGAGGACACAGTCTCAAACTGCACCAGAAGAGGTTTAGGCTGGATGTTAGGAAGAAGTTCTTCACAGAAAGAGTGATTGATCATTGTAATGGGCTGCTCAGGAAGGTGGTGGAGTCACCATCATTGAAGGTGTTTAGGAAGAGACTGGATGGGGTGCTTGGTTCCATGGTTTAGTTGATTAGTGTTGGATGATAGGATGGACTTCATGATCTCAAAGGTCTTTTCCAACCTGGTCTGGTCTATTCTATTCTATTCTATTCTATTCTATTCTATTCTATTCTATTCTATTCTATTCATCCTATCCTACCCTACCCTACCCTACCCTACCCTATCCTATCCTATCCTATCCTATCCTATCCTATCCTATCCTATCCTATCCTATCCTATCCTGTCCTATCCTATCCTATCCTATCCTATCCTATCCTATCCTATCCTATCCTATCCTATCCTATCCTATCCTATCCTATCCTATCCTAAGATACAATAATGTGAGTGTGTGGGTTCACAGCAAGCACTCCAAGGCACCTGCACCTTTGTATGCACTGATGCTCCCACTGCCACCCATGGTGGCACATGCAAGGATCAAATCAGCTTGTCCCTTCTGGATGTTCCAGCCCATTTTCAGGTGTGAGACGCTCAGTGAGTTGCTGACCTGGATGCTTTATCTTTCAATTCCAGCCTTTGTTGTTCTCTTGATGAATTGCTTACTTAGTGTCTAGAAAAAATAAAGCCATCAATATCAATGATAGTCCTAATGAACTGTGTCAAACTAAAGGATACAGCAGATTAACAATCATTGCATGTCAGAGGCTCATAATTTGATGATTATTACAACATATATTTGTGTCTACAAAAAAATAATGTTGTAATGAATCAGAACAATGAATTAAATTCTGTATATATTCTGTTCTGTGCCTGTCAGAGAATTAACAATAAAGTTACAGAGGGAAAAAAACCCAATATTTTAATTGTTTATGCTAGACAGATGCAAGACAAAACCTAACTTAAACCTCTTTCTGATATGCATGGGGAATGTGTATTTTAAAAGACAGTATATTTGATGTAGAAGACTTGGATTGAACCTTAATTAAAACAAAGTTCATCCAACTAATATTCACAAAAGATCAAGAAAATTCCTTGGCTTTTCCAGGAAGGTTATTTCTTCAATCTGGGAATTAATGCTATCTATACTGTACCAGAAGGCTTTGTAAGCTAGACATGAAATAGTCTTTTATAAATCTAAAGAAATTAGCCCCATTGATGTGATAAATACACTTTTATTTCTGCTGCTGGTGTGATGAAGTAAGTTATCTTCTTTTGCCAACTTCCACTCATTCAGTACACAAAAGTTATTAAATGATTTAAAAGTCAGTCCACATGGTTGTATAGTCACTTTCCAGCCAAATGAAACCAAAGCCTAAAGCATGTATTAGCTCTCTCTCCTGCCACACAGTAATTGGGCTAACCTCTCAAATGAAATTAAATTTAACTTTCTTTTGATGACTCAAGTCTGAAAGGAAATAAGCATACCCATATTTAAAGCTCATATTTACTTTTCCCTTTGTCTTCTGAACAGAGATAGTCTGAAGCTTTGTCCTAGCAATACAGATGCTAATTTTCCTATCTGGGAAATCACCACCTGTGACTCTATCAGACCACACAGAAAACTCCTCTCCTACTTTTCCATTGTTAGCATCGAAGATAAATTTTTGTGAATATTTTCCTTTCTTTCCCTCTTTGACTTTTATACAATTCATATTAGTGAGGTCTTTCCTTCTTAGAACAGAGTACAGAAAAATGCATGAAGGCTGAAATGACAGCAGGAATCTGGGAAAGCTTCTTTATCTCTACAAAATAAATATGTATAAGGTGAGTGCTAGCAAATATGCTAAGAGTTTTCATTAAGGAATCTATAACCTGCAGGTAACAAACCCAAAAATACACCCTTAGAATTTACTCCAGGATATCTCCTTCTGAAATTGCTTTATATTAGCAAGATGTAGATTCATGTCAGCAGTAACATTACTTGCACGTGGAACTGACATTGCACTTTCCCTTCTTGCCAGAGTTCAGCCTGGTCATAATTTTTTTGGCATCTACTGCTCATTTTACCCCAAGCTCCACCTCCTCTTTCCACTACACCCTTCAGATCCACCAGGATAAAATACTAAAGTAAGTAATTTATAACTGGCTAACTTCTGGCTACAGCACTTCTGATGCATCCCAACCCATCCCCATTTCTGTTTTCACTTCCTCGGTCTCCCTTAGCCCTGGAAGAACTGGTTGAAAGTACTGAATCAGAAAACAGTCCGGTGGAGGATCAGCCAAAGACCAGAGCAGGTTAAAAGGAGGTGACAAGAAAAAGTAACGTGAGGGAAAGAAGGTGAGGTTTAAAGAGGATGGCAGGTTCTGGGTGCAGCAGAGGTTGCTGGGGACAGGGGCTTCCTCAGACCACCTGGAGGCATCCAGAAGAGCAGAACATTTGTCCCTAAATCTTGGCAATAATTTCAAGGAGGCCAGAACTGGACTTCAAGTGAACAAGAAACAAGACATACTTAGTGAAAGCTATGATGAATGGACTATGCCAAAGAGGGATTTACATGTCTCAGAGATTTTGAATCCATTTTGTCAGAGATTTCAGCATGGAGCTCTGGAATAAATGGAGGAATCTTCTGCCTGAAGTATTTTTAGCTTTGGACTTCCTCCTAAAGGTAGGGCATAAGCATATGTTTTCTCTTTTCCCCACCTGGAGATTCCTGCCCCAGCCCACCTGTGGCTGATTCAGTCTGTGGGGCAACTCCCTGCCTCACCCTAAGGAAATTCAGCCAAGTTCATGCCAACAATATGCACTATGTGAGCTGCTCTCCTTTGTTGTGCCTGAAGCAAATTAGTGTGTATGTGTTAACAGCCTGAAGAAGAGTAAGGATGAGAGCTGCTGTGAACCAGAACTAGTACCCCTGGACCCAGCAGAAAGTATCTCTCCTTGATTGCAGGTCCCTAAAACAACCCTCTTCTCACAAAGCAAAATAGCAGGATTGTATTACTCCTCTCTTACTCTCTAGTGGAATGATTAAAGTCCTCACCTCAGATGGAGGAGACTGTTTTAATACTTGTCCTGAGCAAAACAACATGCATTCACAACCTTTGGATGTCCAGTTTTCAGATGGCTAAGTATTTCAAAGCAGTATACTTTGTCCTTCCTTCTGCAATGAAATCTAAAGCATGGAAATTCTTACCATCTAGTGATCTTGTCTTCTAGAGGTTGGCATATTCACCCCAGATGTGAAAGATCAAGAGCCTAGGCTCTCTCCACCTCTCCAGTAAGCACTCACACTGTAACTGAAACACAAGTCCCATCCTACTGACCATCCCAAAATGAGTCCTCAGACTGTGACTCTGTTCAGAACAAACACCTCATTGTTTGCTTGCTAAGATAAGCACTCAGCCAGAGAAGGAAATTAACTGCAGGATAATGCTACAACCGCAAAAGTCAAAGGGGTATTGCACCTTCTCATCTCATTTTGAATGAAGAGAAGAAATTAAGATTTGATCTGAGTCTGCTGACTGGATTAGACCCTGCCACCCAGCCAGGCAGAACAATGTTTAGTACATAGATCTCAAATATGTTTGAAACCTAAGACAAAGATGCTCATGTGATGATGTTTTGGCAGCTCTGGGGTATGAACAGTTGCAAACACTTAGATGTAGAAGAAACTTAAGTGATAGCTTCTGCAGAGTTAAGTGACAACCAAGAAGGTACTTTAAGGCTCTGTATTTTTGACTTAGCAAACTTGAAAGGCATTCAGATACCTGAATATATTTTGTATATTGAGGAGAAAATCCGTAAAGTAGCCTTTAGCGGCATCACCTTGGAGGACAGCGGTTGTACAACATCTACCCTCTAGTGCACAGTTTCAGAGAGGTCAAGGTTAAGGGAAGACCTTGCTAATGTAGTCCATCCTGCAGAAGCACTGGCTGCACAGCTCCTGTCTGCCTTGGTCCATCCCCCCTTCAAGGCCAGCACTTGAAGTTGCACTGACCAACACTAATCCCACCCTTTGGAGCTGGAGTTGTGTCTGAGCAGCCTGTTTACTGAATTTCCAGCCCTGGCTTACTTTCTGCTGCCAGGAGTTTGGGGCCTGTTTTCCACCAGTATTCATTAAGTTATCATGCAGAGTGCCAAGTTTCCATCAACCCAGCAAAAACATTCTCAATTCCAAACCCTGTTTTCCCCATGGCAGCACTCTATGCTGTAGACTTTCTGAGCTGTCTTGGCCAGAGAGATAGGTTTATGCAGTTCAATTTTCCTAAGAAGCTGATGGGACCATACACACTTTAATATAGCAGAAGATTGCAGTGGCCACTGAGGCTAGTACTTCCTAAAATCAGAATATGGGGAGGAGGAAGGATATGTGTGTGATGTGTGAAATCCCCAACCTAAAAACATGAGTACATTAAAAGAAAAAATAAAAGGAAGAAAAGTAAATATGTATCAGAGATGGCCAAGGTTTCCAGTTCTATAAATCCAAATCCTAATTCTAACACTGTGAGCCTGAAATCAATTTGCTTTTCATGAGAACTGGTGAATCAAACCTCTTCAGGTCTTACTCAGAGGTGAAACAGGAATCAGTGGCAATAAATGCAGCAAATTAAAATCTTGCCTGGCTGAAGACTGGAGATTTACTTTGGCAAATTGCAGTCCTTCTCCACATATTCTGTGAGTTTGCAGGTATCCAACTCCCAGTACAATTAAGTGAGTCCTTAATTCCTGCCCTCTGAAGTAAACAGAGGTGAAGTCATCAAATCAGATGGGTTCTCAGCTTGCCTCGGCTTAGAGATTGCAATGATGTGACTGGAATGAACTGCATTACTAATAGCTGGGAAAAACTGCTCAGTGGCTACTCAGTGGGACAATGTAGCTGCTCTAAATGAAAAAATAACAGAAAATAACTTCATTCATACTTTTACCTCAGAGAGGAGATCCAGAAACCTGCATCTTATTTCAAATGGCACGGCACACTTAAAGACACATCCACATTTCTGCCAGGAGAGCTGAAATGCTGTTATTACATATGAAGAGCTAACATGTGAAATGGTCTCCACAGTAATGAGAAATTACACAGATTTTTTTAAAGCCTTCCAAAATGGATGTAAGAAACTGCAGAGGAGGAAATCTTTTGTTCCTATTACAAAAACCTGCGGCAGCTTGAAACAGAAACATCCCATCACCTACTAAAAAGCGCTAAACATTTTATAATAGGGAAGAGCATACGCTATTTTTTTTGCACAGGTTATGCCTTGTGAGTTTACCAGAGTTTTTGAAAGGTACTCAAGAGCAGGCAGATGTGGGAAATCCTGGTTATATAGTGAGTGCAGAACTCCAAACTATTTTACAGCACTTCATAGAATTATAGAATCAATAAGGTTGGAAAAGACCTCAGAGATTATCAAGTCCAACCTGTCACCCAACACCTCATGACTACTAAACCATGGCTTCAAGTGCCACATCCAATCCCTTTCTGAACACCTCCAGGGATGGTGACTCCACCACCTCCCTGGGCAGCCCATTCCAACAGCAAACAACTCTTTCTGTGAAGAACTTTCTCCTCACCTCGAGCCTAAACTTCCCCTGGTGCAGCTTGAGACTGTGTCCCCTGTCCTGGTGCTGGTTGCTTGGAAGAAGAGACCAACCCCCTCCTGGCTGCAACCTCCCTTCGGGTAGTTGTAGAGAGCAATGAGGTCTCCCCTGAGCTTCCTCTTCTCCAGGCTAAACAATCCCAGCTCCCTCAGCCTCTCCTTGTAGGACTTGTGCTCGAGGCCTCTCATCAGCCTCGTTGCCCTTCTCTGGACATGTTCAAGAGTCTCAATGTCCTTCTTAAACTGAGGGGCCCCATGAAGCTAAGCTGGCACTGTAGCATGGAAAATTCCTTCAAAACATCAGATCTGATAAAAAAGTAAAAATAAATTCAGATCTGATCTGAAACAAAGGCCAGAAATAACCAGCTGATTGTACAGGAAAAGGACATCCTCAGAATCTGTGCTGTTCAATATACTATTAGTTGTTCAATATATTAATAAGTTATTTAGAAAAGAGAAGATTGTCAGGCAGTGACTTTTGCTGGCAATTCAGAGTAATGAACTGGGTAATGAACTGCCAGGGGAAATGTAATACTCATAAATGCAGGATCACAAACACAATCAGTCCTAAAGAGATCTGTACAGTGGTGGGTTGTAAACTGTTACTACTATAGAAAGAGAAGATGGAGTTACTGAATAAGTCTGTAAAAATCTCTCCATGCTTAGTATTGGTTATGAAGATAAACATAAAAAGTCTTCAAATGGAGACCAGAAGAAAAACTATTCTTATGCTGCTGCTATAAATCTGTGGTAGGTCATAATTTTGATTGTTAATTGCTGTTCTGATGAGATTCATGTCAAAAGAATAGGGTGACACAAAAACAGAGATACAGAGGCAACCATTTTAATCAAAATTCCTGTTTTCCTTCCATGTCAGCAGAGGTTAAGTAGACCAAAACTTGCAAATTTGGTGTAAGTCATTGGTGATAATTGTAAGTGGGAGAAGACAAAACTCAATGGCAACAAATTCAGTTAACAGACACTAGTTTGGAAGCAACGAGGTGAGTATTCGCTGTGTGCAACTACTTAGGTCACAGAATTAACTATGAAAAAAATTATATAAGCCAAAATCTGAAGCGGTTAAAAAGCAACAGGAAAAAAAAAAATCAATCAGGAAAATGGTGCATCCATGGCCTTAAATTACATAGACACAACTGGTAGTTCAGAAAATCTACAGACTGGAGAAGGCTGGAAGAAAAGGCAGAGGAACAGAGCATGATGTGCTGAGGAATCCACCCCTCTTCCCAGGGAGGGACAGCATGCTTCTATCTGAGCCAGTTATGTGCATAATTATATCATGTCAAACCTCTGAGCTTTTGTGGGAAGCCCATACAAAATTATTTCCTCCTGACAGTAAAATCAGTCTGTGAAATCACAAGTGCCTTGAGTGTGGACATTTTCTTCTTGAGCTTCCAATTCAGCCCACATGATGGTAGGCTGAACATGAGCCTGCAGTGTGGCCAGGCAGCCAAGAGGGCCAATGGCATCCTGGCCTGCATCAAGAACAGTGTGGCCAGCAGGAGCAGGGAGGTCATTCTGCCCCTGTACACTGCACTGGTTAGGCCACACCTCGAGTACTGTGTCCAGTTCTGGGCCCCTCAGTTTAGGAAGGATGTTGACTTGCTGGAACGAGTCCAGAGAAGAGCAACAAAGTTGGTGAGGGGTTTGGAACACAAGCCCTATGAGGAGAGGCTGAGGGAGCTGGGGCTGCTTAGCCTGGAGAAGAGGAGACTCAGGGGTGACCTTATCACTCTCTACAACTACCTGAAGGGAGGTTGTAGACAGGCAGATGATGGTCTCTTCTCCAAGGTAGCCAGTACCAGAACAAGAGGACACAGTCTCAGGCTGCACCAGGGGAGGTTCAGGTTGGATGTTAGGAAGAAGTTCTATACAGAAAGAGTGATTGCGCTATGGAATGGGTTGCCCGGGGAGGTGGTGGAGTCGCCGTCATTGAAGGTGTTCAGAAGGAGACTTGATGGGGTGCTTGGTGCCATGGGTTAGCTGTTTGGGTGGGTTGGATTGGTTGATGGGTTGGACACGATGATCTTGAAGGTCTCTTCCAACCTGGTTTGGTTTATTCTAATAAAAGGTTTATTTTTTTATTCTAACATCAGATGAATTTACTTCCAATAAAGGCAGCTGGAATATTTCTAGTTGTTCCAATACAGAGATCATCATTCTTACTTTAGTATTTCCATCAGTCATAGGTCCATAATGCTTTAAATAATACTGAATGGTTTTGAAGATGTGAAACACAGAACTACTCACCGGTAATGTGGCAATAATTTAAAAAATTAATGTAGCTCTGTCACACAAAGGAGAAGATGAGAATTGCTTTTAATTGCTTATAAAAACTAAAATAATCTTACAAGAGACTGACCTCTGAATTGGGTGGTCAAATATGAGCAGTCTTGGATAACAGAGTGAGAAGGAAAACTAAATTGAGCTATCACAGGACATTAGGGGTTGGAAGGGACCTCCAGAGGTCATTTAGTCCAGCTCCCCTGCCAGAGCAGAATCATAGAATCTATTGCAGGTCACAGAGGGAGGTATCCAGACAGGTCTGGAAAGTCTCCAGAGAAGGAGGCTCCACAATTTCTCTGGGGAGCCTGTTCCAGTGTTCTGTGACCCTTAGAGTAAGGAAGTTCTTCCTCAAGTTGAGGTGGAAGATCCTGTGCTGTACTTTACATCCATTGCCCTTTGTCCTATAACAGGACACAAGTGAGAAGAGGCTGTCCCTTCCTTCCTGACACCCAGCCTTCATCTATTTATATACAGTTATTAGATCCCCTCTCAGTCTTCTCTCCAGAAGCTGTGGGAAATATTAGCTGTAATAATGTCTCTTAAATGTTTTAAACACTATTCTCTTCAGATTTCTTGGGCTGGAGGAGCCAGGTGGAGCTACTGGAAGGACTGGGAAGGCTCTCCTTGGAGCTCTTTACAAGTAAGAGACTAAATTCTCATTGATTGCTTTTGGACCAAACACTGTTGACCCATTAGGAATGGATGGGCTTTTCGACAATCAATTTAAAGACAGGGAACTGGAATATGCAAGTGTTTTTGTTTCACTGCTAGTTCTGAGCAACTATTATCATAATATTTTACTACATTGCTTTCTTATTAATAACTGTGGGCAGAACTACAGGGTGCCTCAAATGCTATGACACTTTCTCACCAAAAATTAGCATCACTCTTTTTTATCTGGGAGATTTGCCACTGATTGCTGAGCAGATTACTCTGCTGAGTACATTCTGTACACAAGGAGTGACTTTTACGCTACCAGGCTGCCTAGCAGTATTGCTTCGGTCATATCAGATCTGTGAAGAGGCCATCCCACATGGATACATTCTCACAACTCTGTATAGATGAGACTACAGTATTTCAATGTTAGCTTTCTGTTAAAAGCATCAGACTTGAAGATATACTGAATAACCTCTATTCTATTTCTTACCTAAACATGACTTAATAGCAAAGGAAAAAATCACATAAAATAAAACCTCCCTTCTCATCATTTGAGTGACAACCTCTTACTCTCGGGAGTAGGCTAATACCATTCATGCTGACAGCTGCAAAGTGAAACCTCAATCCAGTCTTATATTCAAGCCCTGTGGCTGCATGCTTATTGTGGACTGAACCTCTCTTAGTATCCCATGAGCCCACCACCACTATGCCAGATTTCCTTGTGCACCCTGGAATCTCATGCTCCAACCAATAAACTGCTGCACACACCAACATCTGAATCATCTGGATTCAGTAAGGTGTCTGTTCACCGAAGCATCGATATAAGGACTTCATGGGTGATGTCAATAGAGATGATCCTTTGAGTTCACAGAAGAAACTTTGTAAGGATTTGGGGAAAGATTTGTTATCTTGTAAAGTCCTTCATGTCCCATTAACAGGAAAAAAATAAAAAAAGAAGAAAAAAAAGATGACTGTCTCAAAATAATGCTCACTGCGACTTCATTTATAGTCTCATGATTAAGAAGATTTAGAACAGAATTAAGCAGGTTGGAAAAGACCTTTGAGATCATCGAGTCCAACCTATCACCCAACACCATCTAATCAATTAAACCAGGGAACCAAGTGTCCCATCCGGTCTCTTCCTAAAAACCTCCAGTGATGGTGACTCTACCACCTCCCTGAGCAGCACATTCCAATGGCAAATCACTCTCTCTATGAAGAATTTCTTCCTAACATCCAGCCTAAACCTCCCCTGGTGCAGCTTGAGACTGTGTCCTCTTGTTCTGGTGCAGGTTGCCTGGGAGAAGAGACCAGAGTAACAGTATGCTTTACTGATCAGTGGGTTTAGATTCAATAGACTTTACTTAGGTCTCTCACATAAGAGAGGGAATTATCCTATGCAAAGTCTTACAGGTCACATGAACTGCCTGGAAGCTGCTAATATTGCTGCACAGTGAATGTAGCCACTACCTTATAACCTCACAGTATTTCTTCGGAGAAATACCAATGCTTCAGCTGAATGCATCATAAGCCAACAAAATGCATGTCAAAGTAGGTAGGAAAACACTTTATGACCCCAGAAAAGACATCTAATTCATCAAAAGTCCTTCTTTGTAGAATCTTATTAAGCATAAAGCTATTTGCAAAGTACTAAATCACACATATTATACAAAGGCATGGTGATTTAGAAGACACTGAGGAATGAGCTAAAACAATAACTGTCATTTGGCAAAACTAATGGGGAATTCAGATTAGGATTTGTGGAATATTCCTGCAGACAGGCCAGGCTGTGAATACAATGTATTACATAAGATAGCAGACATCCAAAAAGCCCATATGAATTTCAGAAGGGCAAACAGAGAAAGAGTGGCCTTGTATTTATGGGGCTGATCAAAAGTTTCTATCGGTTCCTACTGCAGCTGGTTAAACTGTGGTTCCTGGCAGTCCTCTCCATTTCTCTGCTGCATGTTAGAATGGCTCTTTCTGTTCAGACCAGATTCTGACTCGTGTTTATAACCTACTAGCTCTAAAGTTCAGCAGAATTACTGTTCTTTTCCAGGGATCCTAATTTATTGGATTGGCCACAGTGCAGCTTTCATGCTGGAGAGTCTCGCTCCTACTCAGGGGTAAAGAGATACAGAGTAAACAGACCGTAAGACAGTCAACAGCCCGCACACATCTGAAGTTTGCTGTGAGGTGTGCCAGTAGCTGTTAACACAACTTAAGAAACTGTTCTAGTCTGATTCTTTGCCTGTCCTTGACATTCCTCTCCAGCCTGGGCTCCTGTTCCTAGCCTGTCTCTTTAAAAAACATCATATATTTATCTGACTTTGTGAACTAGAGCAACTTTCCCAGAGGGTGGTGCTTTCCCAGACTTGTTTACCTGTTTGAGGAATTTGCATTGAACTCTCTCTCCATTGACCTGGGAATGTAATTCAGCATTGGAAAAATAACCCTTTTGTTCTTCCTCCCCACCCTTCCCCCCTTTCTTTTTTCTGTTTTGGGTTGGGATTTTTTTTTGTTTGGTTGGTTTGCTTTCTGGTTTGGTTTGGCTGTTTGGGAGGTGTGTTTTGCTTTGGGATTGAGTTTTGCTTGTTTGTTTGTTTTAGCATTTACTGCTCTTCCAGTATCTAAGATATCTCAGTATAATTGTTTCTGGATTTCCAAGGCCTCCCCATCTGACACAAGTTATTACTGTTTAGTATAGATGATACAGAAACACTTAAAGGCTGAGGAGAACTGGATGGGAGTTTCAGTTTCACTACCCACTAGTATCTACTCTTTGGCAAGGAAGCAAGCAGTACAGCCAGTGGACTAAATCCATGCATGTATGAAGATCTAAAGCATATCAGAAATCTGAAGAAGGAACAATGTTAAAAGAGATTATATCATTATAGTGAATATACATTTGTAACTAGTGGAGGAAAAGCATAATACTCTTAGTTTTACCACTGATTCTCTTAGATCAAGTCTGAAAAGGTGCCATCTAAAATGTGAAATGTACATCCAAATTTCAGCATAGCCTCAGAAAGAAATATAGTATGTCTTACTTCCCAGAACTGTCTCATGTATAGCTACATAAATTCATTAGGAGCCTCCCTTCTTAGCTTGAAAACTTCCGAGGTATTTACCTCTAGTCTCCCACACATGCTCAGAAGTGGAAAAATGGATGCTTATCTCCTACCTACACCTCTCACTTAATGGGCTACTTGGACTGGCACTTGAACTCAGTTAAAAGTCCCTTGAGAAGACTGAAATGTTAATTGTGGCCAGGACTTAAAATTAACCACATCTGATGCTGTGGCAGCACTGGATGTATAATTGTTTAGTTGCTAGAATATTTACCCAGGAAGTGAGAGAACTAAAATTAAGTTCTTAATTATCCCAAGGGAGTAAACACACATCTCCAGCACACCAATGACTACGTACCATGCAACAGCATAACTTGGAGAAAATCATATCCCCTGGGGAAGTTATGCTACTGGGCAGCTAGAAGTGCCAGGGATAGAAGAAGAGTACATTGGAGGTGTCCCTGCTGCATGTGCCCACACCCCAGTTTGGAAGGGCAGGGCTTGGCATCTAGCACCCACTTCCAACACTACTTTTATGACAGTTTAGTATGAAACACCTACACATTTCAAGGTACAGCTGCATAATACTAGCTATTCCCTGACCACTGTTAGCATCTGATGCAATCACTGTTCATCTCTTCTTAGTAATATGGAAGCAAGGAGACAAAATATCCACTGATTTCAGTGGCAGAGCTCCAATTCCAGTGAGATCAGCTACTCGGCTTAAATGATGGACTCAGACCCACAACATAAGTTAATGGCAAAAGGGAGATTAGAATAGAATTGTAGAATCAGCCAGGTTGGAGAAGACCTCAGAGATCATCAAGTGCAACCTATTACTTATTACCTTACACCTCATGACAAATAAACCATGGATTCAAGAGCCACGTCCAAACCTTTTTGGAACCACCTCCAGGGACAACGACTCCACCACCTCCCTGGGCAGCACATTCCAATGGCCAATTAAACTTTCTGTGAAGAACTTTCTCCTCACCTCGAGCCTAAACTTCCCCTGGTGCAGCTTGAGACTGTGTCCTCTTGTTCTGATGTTGGTAGCCTGGGAGAAGAGACCAACCCCCTCCTGCATACAACCTCCTTTCAGGTAGTTGTAGAGAGCAATAAGGTTTGTGAAATTGGCTGACTTGTGAAATTACATGGTCCAACTCCAACAGAAGGGTTGATGAACACTTTGTGAACCTTCTTGCTGCTCCCCTCACCATCCTTTGCCAGTGTGTGGCCAGGGGGGGGCTCACAGAACAAGAGGACACAGTCTCAAGCTGTGCCAGAGGAAGTTTAGGCTCGAGGTGAGGAGAAAGTTCTTCACTGAGAGAGTCATTAGTCATTGAAATGGGCTGCCCAGTGAGGTGGTGGAGTCACCATCCCTCGAGGTATTCAAGAGGAGACTGGATGAGGCACTTGGTGCCATGGTCTAGTCATGAGGTCTGTGGTGACAGGTTGGACTCGATGATCCTCAAGGTCTCTTCCAACCATAGCAATAATGTGATACTGTGATACATTTCCCTGAGGCACAGCAGATAGATACGAATGTGAATTCTTTCAGACCAAGCTAAAATTAATTAAGTGCTTCCTTTGCAACTGCTATAATCCCCAGGCTGTTATGTAAAAAGATCCTTGACCAGTCAATTACTTTCAGAAGAAATGTGCAAACCCTGCACCACAACTTAAGGGCATGGTTTCAAGTTTCCACTGGAGGGGGAAGGGGAGCAAGTGGCAGATCTCAAACAAACAGAGCCACTTTTGGCACAGATGCATCAAGCATCTCAGAGTATGTAATCTTAATATACATACCCGACTTCTATAATGACCCTGTGAGATCTCTGCACAGCCTACAGGACTTGGGGTTCCATGTGTGGCATCTACTTACCCTGGACAAGAAATTAACTAAGACTTTTGGGTTTCTCTCTAAATTTTGGACTTAGAACGGTCAAGCCTCATAGACAACTACCTACTTTCTTCAGTTTAGCTCTGTCCTCTTCTAGTGGATATTAAACACTGGTATTTTAGGGAATCAAGGCAGAGATAAGAATATAATTCATGGCAACTCCTGTGACGAACTTTTCCACATTTTCACTTTCTGAGAGATAAGGAAGGAGAAGATAAAACATGATGACATGAACTGGCTGTACTATTTGCCATGTAAAATCCTCTAACACAGAGGCCAGCTCAAGGAAGCAGGATGCACCACAATGATTCAGTGATTTGTAGATAGAAAGTCATGCTTAGACATTGTTCAGGAACAGTATATTTTAAAGGCAGGTAGCCTTGGCTGCTTTTTTAATCAGGAAGCTAAAAATAGCAATTTTCTGCTCTTCAAGGTGACTAATGAGAGCCACATCATAATAGAAAAACACACAAGAATCATGTTTTACAAATGGCTTTGCACTGTTGACTTGGAATACGTTGTCTCAATAGCTCTTCATCCTCAGGGTGTTGTTTGATGATACAGTAAAACCACATTAAACATTTTTAGAACCTTGTTCTAAAACCTTCTTGGTCACAAAATTTAAAACAAAATAAAACCCCCTACTTCTACTGTTGCCCAAACTCAATTCACTGCAAATTCATATACTAATAATAACAACAACAATAACAACAACTACCACCTAAAGGGATTTTATGCTGTCAGGCTTCAAGCAGGATCAGGTATTGTCTGTCACCCCACTATAAATTCGTGCCTGATCAAGTAGCATCTTGCTGCACCTGCTGCTGCCAGGAAGCCAGCACAGAAGCAGAAAGTCAACATAATTTGTTTGCTGTGTGCTCTGAGTAATTCAGCATAGATGTGATCATTTGCCCATACCTAATCTATATCATATTTGTATTGCTGGGTCACTTGGTAAAGCAGACTCGGTAAGAGTTATCATGAAGCCAGTATCTTATTTGCCCAGCAAGAGAAGGGAAAGGAAATACAACAGAGTGTAAACAAAACAGAAATTAAATAGAAAACCTGCAGGAGGGTAAGGATGCTAAAGACACCTTTAAGAATATGTGCACTCAGTGAAACTGCACTTAGCACGCATTTGGTGCACATATTCATAGCCACTACCTATAGACAGAGAAGGTCCAAAGACTCAGTCTTGCCATGAGTGGATGTCATGGCTTCCTGAAAGCATGTCTGGCATGGAACTGACTATATGCTGACCCTGAGGATCTTGTCAGAATAGCAACCCAGGCCTTTGCCTTCATGAGTTACCAGTTGGAGAGCACTGTACAAAATGTCTGCATGGTTTGCCCTTCACATGTATGTGTGGTATACATTATTTAGCTAAGTCCAGCTTGAAATAACAACACCACCTTCCTCCCTTGGAGGGGAAAACAAAAGAAAAGGCATAAATGGAGTGGGGAAAAAACCCCAACATTTTCATAGTTATAAACCTTCTGATATTGGTTGTGCACTGGAAGAATTAATGTGTTTCTCTTTATTCTGCGTAGCTGGCTTTTGAAAATGCTTTGAAGCCTTGATCCATTTGTTCTGTCAGTCCCCTTATTTTCACATCAGGCTTCTCACAGTGGTAGCACAGCAACTCATCTCCTTCATCTTCTTCCTCCTCTCTCTCTACACAAACACGTCCCAGGACCTTTCTTATGATCAGGGAAGCCAATGCATTACTCCAGTACTCTAGTGTAGTTTCTAATGTGCAAAACTTGGAAAGTGCCTTAGGCTGGCATGCTGCTGGATCTCTTCCCTTCTAGATGAAGCAAACCAAAATGAGACGAGCTTCAGTGCCCTACTGATGTAGCTTTTGATCACTCCTGCATTCACAGAGAAAAATAATTCTGCACAAAGTTGCTTGTGGCAAAACGAGCAGAGAACATATATTGAAGGGCATTAATGAAGCCAGTAAAAATAACCTACCCAAAGAAAACAGATGTTTTTTTTCCAGCGTGCTGCATTCATTGAGGTTAGTGGTTAAATACAGAAGATTTGTATCAGAGTTTCCACTTAATGGAAGTGTTACTGTTGGTAGGGATTTTGCAAGATCTAATTTTCAGAAAAGCAGCAATCTACCTTATGACACTATTACCTAAAGTTCACAATATCAGGGAGTGTTGATTGTGATACAACATAAATGGCATTCTTGATTTCTTATGTTTTTCTAGGCTGGAAGAGTAATTAATTTCTGGAGGAACAGATATGTCTGCTGTTCCCAGAGCACAAATTGAGTTTATGACCTGAATATGCTGTACATGAAGAAAATAAGCAACCTTATGATCCTATCACATGGTAGATATGATCATTTAAAGGAAATATACAACTGGATGCAGTCGTTAGAGGAAGCCAGATTGAACACAGGAGACAAAGGTAAGGAATCACACAGACTTCTCTTTTAGACTCAGGAATTAGTCACAGGTAATCATAGAATTGTCAGGGTTGGAAGGGACCTCAAGGATCATCTAGTTCAAACCCCCCCGCCATGGGCAGGGACACCTCACACTAGATCAGGTTGCTCAGAGCCACATCCAGCCTGGCCTTAAAAACCTCCGGGAATGGGGCTTCTACCACCTCCCTGAGCAACCTGTTCCAGTGTTTCACCAACCTCATGGTGAAGAACTTCTTCCTAACATGCAATGTGAATCTACCCATTTCCAGTTTTGTTCCATTCCCCCTAGTCCTATTATTACCTGACACCCTCTTGAAGTATTCCTCCCTGCCTGTCAGGTGGAGTTGCTGCCTCCTCATTCCTATCAGCACCACAGCACTTCCTCTCTAGTGCTTCCCACAGAACCAAGCTGTTAACTTGGGCTTCTGTTTAAAGTGCCCTGTTAAAGCCCTTCATTGCCCATACTTTCCTCACTCATATCCTTGCCTTTGTATATTTCTCAGGTTACTGCCTTGACACAGCTCTTGGATATCACCTCTGCTTTCTCTCCTCTCTGCAGAAAAAAATGCCAAGGGGCAATTTGTCTTCAATGGCAATTATTCAATAGCAAGTAAAATTGTGGATTTGAGAAAGGTAACAGCGTAAATAAATAAAATATGTTTTGGCAGGACACCACACAATATTATGAACAATAAACTAGAATGCTATGTAATCAACAGGGCACACTATAAACAGTAGAGAAACCAGCAGGTCTTGAAATGCAACTATAAACACTGAATATTTGTTGAGTGAAGTTCCACATGTACAAACTTTGACCTTAATTTCAATTTACATTTTAATTAATTAATTAATGGGAGGGGAAGACAGGAAATGTAAAAATAAATATCATTATGAGGTTCTTTTGGCACAAATGTGAGAACAGTGGGGGGGAAAATGGCTGATTTACTGCCTTGTTTTATTTTGATTGCTTAGGCAATGATATTACTTCTGTCACGATTCAAAGTAAAGTCATGTGCTTAATCACAAAGACCAACAACTGCTCTCCCAGGGCTAGCAGAGAGGAACCAAGAGGACAGTACTTCTTACTGGATCTGAGCCCCTGGAGGATTAGTCCTCCCAGAGTAATGATGGTACCAAAAAGGATAATGGAGCTCATTGACATAAACAAGTAGATAATGGTTTGAGGTGGGAAGATTCCTCAGCGGTATGCTACAGTTGCATCAGAGCTACCTGACTTGAAGCAGGAATTAATACAGAGCAAATCAGGTGCCTTTGTTATGTATGAGGTCAGATGAGCAGTCCCTTCTGGTATTAAAATATATTAATTTATGTATGGGTGGGAAAAAAAAAATAGCCTCACTAAAGCTTTGTACATCCCAAGAGAATCAGTGGAACATACAAAGAATAGTAATTAAGTTTTTTGTTATTATCCTAACAAGAACATTGCAAATAAATTTCAACAATCTTTCAGATAGCACAAGGTTGAAAACTGTTAAAAATGGCAACTCTTTAAAACTTTGCTTTCCCTTTTCTCCCTCCCCTTCATCAGCACATGGTGAATGCTTGGGGGTTTTGCTTCATTTCTAGTCCTTCCCCACCTCCCCGCTTCTCCCTTTGTTACTCTCAGCAATTCATCCTTTTGAAACCGTTACAGAGTAGTTCAAGGAAAACTGAAGGTCTCGGCTCTGGCAGGCCCTGGCTGGTTCCCCAAGCATTGCTCCAAGCAGTCCTGTCTCTCACCAGCTGCCAAGACCCACACTGGGGAATAGCAGGCAGGCAGCAGCCAGACACCCACAGCCCCAGCAACATTTTCTCCCTCCCCTCTGCACCCTCTCTGCCGGTGGTCGGGGAGAGCTTAGCTTAGGAGCAACTCTTGCAGCCCACCACCACCTGCACTTTTCCCCAAGGAAAAGAAGTCTGGAAGTTTTATGGGGTGAGTCAAAGTAGGCAGAGCAGTTTGGAAAATCTAGACATCTGCATTGCTCTCCTTTGCAGTGAAGTGTTGCACGGCAAGCGCAAATTGTCTTGAACAGAAGACTGTGGAGTGAAATCCAGACTACCTGACTAAAAGATCTACAATTGCTTAGATGATTGTCACAAACCAGCATTCAGTCATGTTCTCAGGGGTTACTAAAAAACTAAACTAAATAAATAAGTATCACAGTGTTGTCTTTATATGGTTTGCTGATATTCACTGTGGAAAGTTTTCTTCAGAGTTGTTCCAGGGAGGAGGGTGAGTGGAATGCAGAGCATACCATCAGACACACTTAGGAGTAGTTTTATCAGCAGCTGGATTATGAATCTGACAGAAAAATCACTCCAATCCTTTCAAATTGCTGTGTAATTAATAAAATACCAGCCATTTAAAAGGAGAAAAGGTATCATAGAAAGAATTTTCTTGAACTAGCACTATCTGGCGTTGAGGAATTTGGAAGGTGTTTTATATGGATTTTTGTGGTTTTTCACTGGGTGGCCAAAGTATACTACATTAATTTTAAGTCTGCACTTGCAGACTGCAGCAGAGTGGAGAGTAAACAATTAGGTTTGTTTGCTCTCTGAATTGTGATACTCTGGGCCCTTTATTAATGCAAAGGAATGTTGATCTTGTTTTACTCTTTGACAGCACCTGCCAAACCAAGATCTCAGATGCTTTACAGCAACTGATCAGTGGAAGCCGTAGATCCTTCCTTCCTCTTTAAGCCAAAATTCCATAATGCTGAAAATCACAGTATCACAGTATCACTTAGGTTGGAAAGGACCTCGAGGATCATCGAGTCCAACCTGACACCGCAGACCCCATGACTAGACCATGGCACCAAGTGCCATGTCCAATCTCCCCTTGAACGCCTCCAGGGTCGATGACTCAACCACCTCCCTGGGCAACCCATTCCAATGCCGAATGACTCGCTCGGTGAAGAACTTCCTCCTCACCTAATGAATGAAACTACTTGATACCTACTATGAAACTACTTGATACCTACTAATGAAAACAAAACAAGCAAACAAACAAATAAACAAAATAATGAAAACAGTCTCACAAAATAAGAATATTTTTCCTATTATTGTCAAGTGTTAGGTATCCTATTTGTATACAAAGGAATAAAATGGTGGAGAAGTTGATAGTCACTGCCAGTTAGCAGCAATGCCACATGTGAAAACTACAACCATTCTAGCAGTAATCACAACAGGACCTGGATTTTAAGAGATGCCCACTACCTAGTAGTAACTCCTGTGCTTCTTCAACTAAATGCCCAAACAAAAACAACAGGAGTAATAGTTCATACAAAAAAGCTGTCTCCTAGCTCCCTTCTTTAGCTTCCAGACAAGGTTCCTCCCAGTCAGAGATTACAAATGGGAAAATGTGGTAAGGAAAAGCTGAGAGAGAGCATATGCTGCTCTAGGCAATGCTAATGAGGAGGCCACTCATTAGCACAGTAGCCTTCCCTGTCATAAATCTGCCCCTGATTTGTTAGTGTTTGCTAATGTGTAGTTTACTGTAATAAATTAGAATAAATTGTACTAGCTAAATTGCTTGTGAAGCTGCAGTCTCCCTTTGAAAGACTGGAGCTGCCTGCTTGGTTTCTTCTGCTCTGCTCTGTGTGGCTCCTTGTGTACCTGGCCCCAGTTCTTGTACTCTGGAGGTCTGAGCAAAACGAAATCACCACCACTGAGTTTCACTTCATGCTGAAATCATGCAAAACCAGGCACTTTGTTTTTAGAGAAGGTAATGAATGAAGTTACCCAAATGTGGTTTCTAAGAAGATTCCAGCCAATATGGGCTGAAATCTGGAGTACGTGGGTTCAGACCAAGCGAGTACCGATCACAAGCACTTCAAGCTCTTTTACCACTGGGTAAATTGCTAATACACATTAGCACTGCCTACCACACAAAATCTACCTGGATGCACAGAAAAATTATGCAGTTGCTCCTTAAACTGTTCCTTTTCTTAGGGTGAAGTTCAACATGGTGGACAATAGCAAAAGGAAAGGAAAAGTATTTTCTGCCACTGGCTACGAATTCTCCTACACCATTGACACTTACGTGATGCACAGGAGCCTGTTCAAGAAGGCAAACAAGAAGAAAATTCTTCTCTTTTTCTTTTTTTTCCCCACAAGTTTGACATGCTGCTGACCCAGAAAGCTGAAAGTTCATTTAAGAAACAACTCACTCAAGTCAGTGATTATGCAAGAGAAGCTGAGGAAGAACTGGACAAAAAGTAAAGCAAAACTGTAAAGCAAAACTGTGCCCTCAAAACTTCTATGCATTATTTAAATAGTTTGTAATCACCAATATCCTTATTTTAAAATCATCAACAGAACCCAGAACAGAATCATAGAACTGTTGAGGTTGGAAGAGGCATTTGAGACAGGTGCGTGGTTTAGTGTTGACCCTTCAGTGATGGGTCGAGGGTTGCTCTGGAAGATTTTTGAGGTCTCTTCCAACTGGATGTATTCTGTGATTCTGGGAGATCATCAAGTCCAGCTGCTCACCTAGAACTCCAATCCTACCAGTACTGCTAAGATACTAGCACTAAAGTATGTCCCTAAGCACCACATTCATGTGTCTTTTAAATACCTCAAGAGATGATGACTTCACCACTTTCCTGGGCAACCTGTTTTCATGTTTGATAACCACTTCTTATTAAGAATTGTTTCTTAATATGTGGCAACACAGAAGCACAGAATGGTTGAGGCTGCAAGGGACCTCTGAAGGTCATCTGGTCCAAACCCTCTGCTTAAGCAGGACCACCTAGAAATAGTTGCACAGGACTGTATTTTCAAGGATGAAGACTTCACAACCTCCTTGGGCAACTTCTGGCAGCGCTTTGTAAACTTCACAGTAAGAAAGTGTTTCCTGGTGTTCAGAGAGGAAACCCCTGATGATTCAGTTTATGATCACTGTATCTTACTGTGTCACTAAGCACCACTGAAAGGAGCCTGAATCCCTCTGCTCTGTACCCTCCCATCAGATACTTGTTCACATTGATGAGAACCCCCTGAACCTTCTCTTCTCCACACTGAACAGTCCCAGCTCTCTCAGCCTTAACCCATGTGAGAGATGATCATAAAATTTGGCAAGGAACATTTTTATTATACCTTCTCCTACGAGGTGAGGTGATGGAAAACTGGATGCAGCATGCATTAAATCTGTCATTTGAGCCTAACTGAGGTGTCTGTGGGACATCTATAGGCTTACGCTCCCTTTATAATAATTTGAAATCTTGTCTATACAATCAATAGTCTGAAGAGTGATTCATCCCACTCTAAATTAACTGTCTAAACCAGGTGAGATGAATCATGCTGTAAAAATTTCTATTTCAATAAAGGAGGCAGAGTGTAGTTACTGATACTGAAGACTAAACTTGGACAAAGTTAGTGTCTCCTGTAGGTTACACAGAACTCTACAGTGGGATTTGTTAAAACTTATGAAAACACAACTGATGTGTGCTTATTCTGCCCAGACAGCATGCAGGGGGGGGATTCTAAGGTGCTGAATTAGTGTCATGGTCCATAAATATAACTTCAAAGCAACCTTTTGAAAAAAATCTGTTCTCAACTACAGAAATCCTCTGTCTTTGACGTAACAGGATTGAAGCAGACTTTATGTTTTAAAAGAAAAGGATTTCTCTGGCAAACAAATTTAGTATAAATGCATTATTATGTGGTTAATGGTAAAACAGTACAAATGTTGGTCTAGATCATAAAGATATTTATACCAGCTGCTGATATAAATCATTTATGAAGTAGGATAGAACACAGGATAATCGTCATTACTGTATCAGATAATGCTCACCTAGCAATGTACTGTAGAGATTTAGTTTTAGTACACTACTGGGGTTTTTTGGTTGGTTGGGGGGGGGGGGGGGGAATTGTTTAATGAATAGTCTCTGGTTAGTCTGAATTTTTGTACTGTTTTTTGCACATGAAAGAAGCCTATATAGTGGAAGAAAGAAAAAAATAATGGATGAGCTTCAGAGGGGCTTTGATAGGACACAGATTCAGCTTCCTTTTAATCATCTGGATATCATCTGCACAATCATCTGCTTCTTCACAAAAGAAAACAAGCACTGGACATTTTTGGCATGAGATTTAAGTTGGCTGGTATTAAATAGCAGCTGCAGACCAAGTCCCTTCATAGTAACCCTCCCCTTCAATAGAGATTCTCATTTTAAATATTTAGGTTTCCACGTTGATGAGACTGTGTATTTCTGGAGACATATTCATGCATTTGTTTATACAAAAAGGGGTTGAGATTAAATTAGGTGTGTTTTATTATTTGAAGACATGTTATGCTTTGCCTGTCAGGAGAAGTTTAGCACTGCAATTAATGTTTCCATTAATTAAACTCAGGAGTCCCGTGCACAGAGTGACAGTGTTTAAGTAAAATATACACTTGCTTTATCACCCATTTAACAGATTTTGCCAGTTCACAGTTCATGCTAATTTTGAATATTAGTGAATTTCTGGTTGATCTTCCTTTAAAACATCATTGCTGTACACATGGGAAAGACATATAAATCTGTATTACTGAAAAAAAACACCAAGAAAGTTTTTCCAGTATTCTCTGGGTGCAGAATATTTGACAGTCTCTGATATGAATCCTGAGTTGCACCTCTAAGCATATCTTTTTTGGTCCTGGAAATAATTCCAAACATCAAAAACTCTGCATTTTGAAATACTGCTGTACACATCTTCTCTTCAAAATACTGCAAATAATACTCACAACATTTTTGCCTGTTTACAAAGGTATAAACCAATATCTATAGGGGAAAATATGCTTTACTGGGAGGTTGTAGCCAGGTGGGGGTTGGTCTCTTCTCCCAGGCAACCAGTACCAGAAGAAGAGGACACGGTTTCAAGCTGCGCCAGGGGAGGTTTAGGTTGGATGTTAGGAAGAAGTTCTTCATAGAAAGAGTGATTGGCCATTGGAATGTGCTGCCCAGGGAGGTGGTGGAGTTGCCATCACTGAAAGTGTTTAGGAAGAGACTGGATGGAGTGCTTGGTGCCATGGTTTAGTTGGTTAGATAGTGTTGGATGATAGGTTGAACTCGATGATCTCAAAGGTCTTTTCTAACCTGGTCAATTCTCGTCTAGTCTAGTCTAGTCTATTCTTTCTATTCTATTCTATTCTATCTGAATTCAGATTTTCAAAATCTTAAGACTCTGAAATGAAGAGAAAAATTATCAGGAAAGGTCAGTGTCTACCAGCTTATGCTACTGTCAGAAAGGTCTTTGACAAGTGGCAACTCTTTAAAACTACGAATAATTCTGTACACATTGAAATGAGAAGTGCTAGATGTCGTGAAAATCAATGCAACAAAATGAATGACTAATCAAAAGGATAAATCCAGCTCATTTTACTCTCTTACATTGGTGTTCCATTAACTGGCTGCAAATTGGGGTCATGCGTTTGTGACGTAAAGTGCTTCTCTGAGGTTGGATCTGGAATAACTAGGAAACAGCTTGTTAAATTTTTCCCTGAGTGAAGAGGGTTGGAATCAAACATTATCTTTCAATATTCAAACAGGGCAGTGGCTGAAATCAAACGGGCTGAAATCAAACAGACTCAAATCAAAATCACAGATTTGTCAGGGTTGGAAGGGACCTGAAAGATCATCCAATTTCAACCCCCCCACCATGGGCAAGGACACCTTCCACTAGATCGGGTTGTTCAGAGCCACCTCCAGCCTGGCTTTAAAAAGATCCAGGTCTGGGGCTTCCACCACCTCCCTGGGCAACCTGTTCCAGTGTCTCCCCACCCTTATGGTGAATGCAGGGGAGCCCACCAACAGCAGCCCGTAAGAAATGCAGAGAGGACGTCTCAAGAGGTTCTGCCTTTCAGAAGCTAACCACAGTATTGCTTTATTGATGAAAGACAAGTACAGATGCATAGTAATGACATTCAGAGTGATAGGGTCACAATGATAGAATAAACCTTTATTAGAATAACCTTTATTAGAATAAACCAAACCAGGTTGGAAGAGACCTTCAAGATCATCGTGTCCAACCCATCAAACCAATCCAACCCACCCAAACAGCTAACCCATGGCACCAAGCACCCCATCAAGTCTCCCCCTGAACACCTCCAATGACGGTGACTCCACCACCTCCCCGGGCAGCACATTCCATAGCACAATCACTCTTTCTGTATAGAACTTCTTCCTAACATCCAACCTGAACCTCCCCTGGTGCAGCCTGAGACTGTGTCCTCTTGTTCTGGTACTGGCTGCCTGGGAGAAGAGACCATCATCCGCCTGTCTGCAACCTCCCTTCAGGTAGTTGTAGAGAGTGATAAGGTCACCCCTGAGTCTCCTCTTCTCCAGGCTGAGCAACCCCAG
Source organism: Melanerpes formicivorus (assembly GCF_026170545.1). Taxonomy (NCBI): domain Eukaryota; kingdom Metazoa; phylum Chordata; class Aves; order Piciformes; family Picidae; genus Melanerpes; species Melanerpes formicivorus. Next base: position 137,387 of record NW_027142599.1, on the reverse strand, counting down.
CTCCCTCAGTCTTTCCTCATAGTGCTTGTGTTCCAAACCCCTCACCAACTTTGTTGCTCTTCTCTGGACTCGTTCCAGCAAGTCAACATCCTTCCTAAACTGAGGGGCCCAGAACTGGACACAGTACTCGAGGGAAAGACAGATTTTAGGAGAGACAAGGGCAAGAGAAATATGGCAGATTGTAGACTAGAAATTAAGGTGGAAAACCAATAAAGAATATAAGGAGAGGTTTGTTTAGGTTTTAGTTAGTTAGTTAGTTTACATTTTTGACATTTTTTTCAGTGGTTTAAGCACTTTACTCTAGTCCACAATACAGAGAGTTCAGAAACACTTGCAATAAGAGTTGACTATCTCATGACTCCTGTGTTGGATGATGTAGAACTAGCTTTAGGTTCTGTATTCTGGTGCAGTTTAAATCTTTCATTGTTAGAGGAAATGATGTGAGTGACACAAGAGCAATTGCAATTACAATACAATTGCAATACAATACAATACAATTGCAATACACTCTGTGTTTCCAAAGCCAGTTTCCAAAAGTATTCATGATTTCATGTTACTCAGCTTTGCCACATATATTTATCTCTTTTTTACTGCTGAAGCTATTAACTGAATAAGCCCACATTAAATTAAAAAGCTGTAAAAGATTAACATATAATTTCTTTTGAAATGCAAGCTTAATTGCATGTGTTTTGACCTAGAGAGGGATTGGTTTGCTTGCCATAACCACACAACGTGGATGTGGTAAGATTGCCACATAAGTGGACTGGGCAAGTGAAGAGAACATTCTAAACGATGAATTTGGTCTCCAATATTAGAAGAGAATAAACCTTTATTAGAATAAACCAAACCAGGTTGGAAGAGACCTTCAAGATCATCGTGTCCAACCCATCAAACAATCCAACCCACACAAACAGCTAACCCATGGCACCAAGCACCCCATCAAGTCTCCTTCTGAACACCTTCAATGACGGCGACTCCACCACCTCCCCGGGCAACCCATTCCAATGGGCAATCACTCTTTCTGTATAGAACTTCTTCCTAACATCCAACCTGAACCTCCCCTGGCGCAGCCTGAGACTGTGTCTTCTTGTTCTGGTACTGGTTGCCTGGGAGAAGAGACCATCATCCGCCTGTCTACAACCTCCCTTCAGGTAGTTGTATTATATTTTGGACCTTTTGTTGTATCAGTGATAGCAATATAGGCTCATCACAGGTACACAGAGAACTGAGCTTATTCCAGGAAAAAATAGTAACAGAGAAATAGATGACCATTTCAGAATATTTGCATATAAATAATTTATTTGATTTTATTTTTTCCCATAGAAATAGTTTAATAATTTTATCACAAAATTCTTTTTCATTCTGCATTTGAATTCTTTTTCGAGGCCAGCGATTTAAGCCTCCCCATTTGAATCAGGAGAAACATAAAAGCACTGTGATTAAAAAAAATGAATTAACTGAGTAGCTATTTACCTTTTTGTCACATAACTCACACAGGACATAACTCAGACTGTATGTAACTTAATCTTCACTGCGACAGATTTTTGCAGACAACAGATTATAAACAGGTGGGTAAACAAACTCAGAATCACACAGAATCACAAAGGTTGGAAGAGATCTCAAAGATCATCAAGTCCAACCTGTCAACACAGACCTCATGATTAAACCATGGCACCAAGTGCTATGTCCAATCCCCTCTTGAACACCTCCAGGGACAGTGACTCCACCACCTCCCTGGGCAGCACATTCCAATAGCTAACAACTCTCTCAGTGAAGAACTTTCTCCTCTCCTTGAGCCTAAACTTCCCCTGGAGCAGCTTGAGACTGTGCCATCTTGTTCTGGTGCTGGTTGCCTGGGAGAAGAGACCAACCCCCTCCTGGCTACAACCACCCTTCAGGGAGTTGTAGAGAGCAATAAGATCTCCCCTGAGCCTCCTCTTCTCCAGGTTAAACAATCCCAGCTCTCTCAGCCTCTCTATGTAAGTAAAGAACCAGATCTTGCTCTAAATTGTACCAGCAGCTCTTTCCCTCCCTTGAAATGCATGGAGTCATCATAGATCTGCACCAGAGAATCTGAAAGTAGGGGTTCTTCCACTGCAAAGCATAAATCAAGCTGTGGTATGAATATGGTAAGTGAGTCAGGCATGTTGATGTGAGCATACGTGCAGGCACAGTGCATAAAGCTGCCACTGCTATGTGTAATATACCCTGACATCATGCTGACAGTGGTGGGAACTAGCAAGGACATTTTTGGAGACCCATGCCTGGATCATACTAAACCAGTGGATATATACACAGACACCTATGTACCTGCACCTCTTTCAGAGAAAGAAGAGAGAGTTCAGGTCACTGAGTTCTCAAGACCATAAACATTTGAGTTTATGAAAAATTATTTGAGGACTCAGAAACCAGGGACTGAATAAATTTATTGTCAGCTGCATGCAAGGGAATGGACTTTATGAGCCAGATGGTCCTTCTTCATTGTATGTTCATTGAATGTGAATAGAGACTAATAAAAGTTATTTGAATAACTCTTTTAAGATGTTATATTAACTGTAACAAATTTAGGCTTCTACTTCCAGTGCTTAGCTTTGAATCCTATCCAAGCTAGATACTTCAAACAGTCAAAAATCATCTCTGTAAACCCTGCTCCAGGGTCTCTTTTTGAATGAAAAATATAACAAATGTCAGACTTTTTATGGTAGAAAAGGCTCTTCCACACCATAACCAAAGACTGTTGACACTAGAATAATTTGGGTTTTTTCTGTTACAAAAGCAGTAGTGGAACAGTTATAATAAATGGACCTCAGATTTTTACCATAAAACTCACTTAGACAAAAGAAAGTGATTAAAATCTTTTTAACTGGACTACTTTAACACACCCCCTGTTGCTATAGCAACTGAATATTTCTATTGGAGAGCAATAGGAAATAGGAAACTACTCCGATAGGGAGAGTCTGGCTACAATGGATTTGCCTAACTCTAGGTATAGCAAACAAAGCAGAACACTATTACACATTGCTCATAAATAGACATGATCTAGTCAAAAAAAAGAAACATAAAAAGGTGAACTTTGCAATTACTTATTACAGAAAAATCTGTGTTCTACATTCACACTACAAGAGCAAGCAGCATGGACCAGATATCTGCAAGCTGATGCTGAGTGAACTTCAGAGGTGTTTATTTCAGACTGTTTCTAATCTAGTCCTGTGGACTGAATGTCTATTAAACAGCTGGAACCTCCCAAGTGAATTCATGGAATATACCTGCAATGTGAACTAAAGCAGAGAAAGTAGGGACAAAAGTGCACTTCTTATGATTGGTGGAAAGCTAGTCAACAAAATCAGTGGGGTATAGGTCTGTGAATCTTTACTTTCTCCCCTGCTTATTGTGGTTGAACTTTGACATGATGAGCATATTGCAACTTTTTTAATGGAAGAAGGCAAATGTCATGTTCTTCATCTCAGAAGGTGTTTTCTAACAGTGTCTAACAGCATTGCTCTGTGTAAGTTTTCCTGTAAAGGTTAACTACTCTCTCAACCATTCTCTTAATTCCACTCAGAATGGTCCTTCTCTTCTTCTATTTCCTGGAAACGCAGTGGTATATAATCTGCTGGTCCTCTGCCTCAGTTAAAATTGCCAGTATGTTAAAAATGATAGGGGGATGTCTCAGAGACAAAAATCTTGACTGCTCAATCTTCTAAACACTTTAGGAAAACATAGGTTAAAGGACCAAAAACATTATCAAAATCACAGCCTGAGACTGAGGCTGGGGGGGAGAAATTGACTTTAAACAAGAAATTCCCAATGCTTTATAAGCTTTGCAGTCAAACCCAGGCTGCCTCACCCAGTGTGTGAGAGCAATGAGACTCTGTAGATTTTTCTAGCTGGAGCTGCCAGCTGTTAAGCAAATATCTTTCTTTCAAACCATTCAGTTTCATTTTGGTTTTAAGTTACATAGGCAAACAGAGCTAAAAGCACACGTTGAAGCAAAGAGGCACTGAAATTCTGCAAAGGAACAAACTAAAAAAGAGGTATTCCATTGTTTCCTCATATTTGCAAAAAAGGAAATCTGACAAATTAAAATGCTTATGATACTTTGAAATTATTCAGTATCTCAGACAGTTTAAATCCTTAAAGATTACTGCACAGAGAAAGACATTTCCACAGGGTTATGCTCTGTCAGTATCAGAAATTCCCCTTTACTAAACAAGTTCAAGTAACAGCTCAGTGTTTCCAAACTTACAAAAACTGTGAAGTGCTACGTTTTCCACAGAGAAAAAGAGACACTGTTTTCTTTTCTGGAGCAAGTCATTTTACATTAAGTGAAACAATAAACCCGGAAAAATATGGGGGGAGGGGAGGGGGAAATTGCCAGTTTCATAGTTTCATAGTTTCATTCAGGGTTGGAAGGGACCACAAGGATCATCTAGTTCCAACCCCCCTGCCATGGGCAGGGACACCCCACACTAGATCAGGCTGGCCAGTGCCTCATCCAGCCGGCTCTTAAACAACTCCATCTGAGAACTACACCTACCCCTCGAGAAAGCAAAGCCCTGGAAACATGTCCTATATGGAAAACAGAATTGTTACTGCTATACATTACACTTTCATGTCACAGAATCACAGAAACATTCAGGTTGGAAAAGACCCTCAGGATCACCAAGTCCAACCCAGAACCATACTCTGCAAGGTTCACCCCTAGACCATATCCTCAAGCACCATATCCAAATGACCTTTAAACACATCCAGGGCTGGAGACTCAAACACCTTCCTGGGCAGCCTATTCCAATGCCTGACCACTCTTTCTGTGAAAAAATCTTTCCTAATGTCCAGTCTAAACCTACCCTGTCACAGCTTGAGGCCGTTCCCTCTTGTTCTATCACTAATTACCTGTGGGAAGAGACCAGCACCAGCCTCTCCAATACGTCCTTTCAGGTAGTCGTAGACAGCAATGAGGTCTCCCCTCAGCTTCCTCTTTTTCAAACTATGGTAAGCTGACACAGTAAAGGTGCTCCTGCCACCTTCCTCTGGAATTAGAAAATATTTCACTGTGTGATTCAAAAGTTTCACTGTGTTTGGGTTTTCTGAGCTTCTGTCAGTGACAGTTCATATACTAGAAGGTGACAGAGAAAGTACCTCTTATAAATACATGTTTTATCTAAGAACAACACATTGTGGACCAGTTTGGAAGTGATGACACTAACAAATATGACTGCTATTGAATTGTATGATTTTTTGATCTATCTGTGAGAAAACCACAATTCATTTCAATCAAGTAGCAAACTTTCCTTCCTCAATTTCCAATCTAGTTATTCCTAGAGAAGAGGCAACAATAAAGGAATGTAAGATGGAGACAGACTGACTGCAAACGTCTTGGCGAGGATGGTGCAATTCCATATTGTGGAAAGCAAAACTCAGTCAGGAAAAACAACCCAAAAAAAGTTTGCATACATTAGAAGTATGAAAACCAGAGCTCAATTGCATCTCAATGCCACATTAAGAATTTAGAAAGCAGCAATGCATCCAGAGATGAGGGCACTGATCAACATAACCCAGGATTGCTAAATCTTTAGGATCTTTAGATCAGTTTCAGAAGACATTGTACATTTTCTGATCTTTCTTGAGAAGAAAAAAAAATGAAGTTTTAATGAAAGGCTTTTAAAGGGGGGGATTTTCAACACAGAGGCTTTGATTGAAGCAAGCATAAAGAAGATAGCAGAGCAGCCATTAGCTGCAAGAGGTAAGCATGGTGTATGAGGTCTGGTTGCTGAACTGCTTATACAAATTTGAGCAGCTGCACCATGAGGGGCTGAGAGGTGTGACTGAATACTCAGTGATCCTGTGGTTAAGACATTCATGGGGTTGTGCAAAGAACTAGTTGTGCAAAGCTCAGGTATGAATGATACTCTTCCATGTTGCTGTGTTACCAGCCAGACTGTTCTGTGGTGGGTCTCTTGCCTTCAATTTTGACCAGACATGTTACCTGGTCAATACATACCAGTTTCTATATTTTGCAGTAAAGTAAGTTTCACTGGAAAATTCCCAAGCAGCTCTCACCAAGAATGAACCCTTGTTTGTCAGGCCAGATGAGCCACCCCAGCACCTGACAACCTTTCCCACACTTTTTGGCAGGTAGTACCTGGTATGAATGCCAATGGGCAGCATCCCAACCCCGGAAGGTGTTCGCTATAAACTGAAGTAGGCATCAAGGGAACTCCCACGGATTGAGACAGCAGCTGGGAACATTCTCATTCCAGGAGGGGAGAGGTCTGGAGAGAAGCAGCCCTTGATCATAACATCAAGCTTCAGCAGATGCCTACACAGGTACTAAGTTAGAAATATTGGGCTGAAAATAAACAGGGGAGAAATATGTTCAGATTCCAGTTAGGCAGTGAAACATGGAAAACCATGAGAGAAGCCCAGTGATATATCTTTTGAGATACTGCAATGACCTATGAGAAATCAATGTACCCTTCAAACAATTAATTATGCAGTGTAAAAGCAGACAGAATGCAAGAATAGATCATAAGCAAAGCGTTCATCCTAATGTACACAATCCTTCCAGGACAGCTGGAACTGCACTTCCTGGAGTAAAATTAGCACCACATGAAAACCCAAGGTCAGGTTTTCTGGAAAGGAATGACTTAGTGGGATTCACAGTCTCATCACCAGAAACCATCACAAAGAAAACATTGTGTGCTGCAAGACTAAGCACAATTCACATTACTGAGATGCTAGTGCTATGCTTCAAGGATTAGGAACAACTCACTAACAGCATTACTAATGGTAGAGATACACATCAAAGCATGCCTTCTGGAGACAAGTATTCTTCCAGCTCTACAAAACAGAATATATATGCAAAATGCAGTATCTTTGTTTCTCTTTTTGAGAGTGTTGAAAATGATAAATAGTGGAAAAGTTCATACTTCAGAGCCAGCCATGTCTCAAGGAGCAAATGCCTCAGGAAGTTAGTCCTTACTATAGACAAAGCTACAAGAAGTTTTGCTTAGAAAGGCAGGGATAAAGCAGTAGCTTTAGAAGACGTGGAAACTAGCTCAAATGCATTCATCATGAGGAGAAAGATGAGCTGAGGGAACAATTATTTCACAAGCAGAAATGTTAAATCAGTAGAATACATAGATCTATGAAAAAAATATTTATGGTCCAGCAATTAACAGAAGCAGGAGATCTGTACTAGACAGTTTCCTTATTAAAAGTTACTGAAAATGACAATATAACACCCAATTCATATTCTGCTTTATAGAAAGTGGGCTGAATGGATGGCAAGACTAAGGTAACAGGCAAAAATGTTGCTTATAAAGCCTGTCAGCTGTTTACTCTGATTGTGTTGGGAATAATAATACCACACTGGACAAGAGTTTCTTATTGCTTCTTTGCACTTCCCTATCATAATTTCTATTCGTGTGCACTGATTCTCAGCTTACATACAAATTCAGGAAGAGACTCTTTTTCTGATCTTTGTAAGGTGTTTAGCCCTAACTTGTCGAGACAAGAAACCTCCATGCCCCGCAGCAGAACACAAGTCAGTCAGTGTCAACTGGGAACTTAAGCACAAATTATCATCTAATAGGTGCTTTGAAAGCAAGTGAAGACAGAGTTGCAAGACATCCTAGAGTGTCACAATAGTTATCAACCCTACAAGGAGAGACCTCAGAAAAGGATGCATCAAAGAACAATGGTTTTGCTTCACACTCTAGCAGAAGAATGAATGACAGAACAAAACAATAATTTTTTAAAAGCAGCAAATTGTAGGGGATGATAATGAAGGAAAGATTCAAGTCCATTGTACTCAGTTCAGCAGACCAGGGTACAGTCCTCAAAGAATGGGAGAATGCAAAAGACAGAGCTGTGCTGCTAACTCTAGTTAGGCCAAGGCCAGGATCTGAACTTAAGGAGGATCTCAGTGGTCTGAGATACTAATTTGATTGTTTTAGCAAGACTTTCAAACATCAGATAACAGTAAACAGCATCAGGTAAGAGCTGGAGGCTACATTAAATAGAATCCAAGCAAGCACATAGAAAAGACTTGTAAAATCATGATGGCATGAAGGGAAAGGATGGTTTTCTAGAACATCTGCATGCTGCTGATGTCTGGCCCTAGCAAGTCAAGAAGGGCTTTCACAGAGAGCATGTGGTAGCTACTAAAGGAACTAGTATATACAGCTCAAATGCAGAGATAGCTTTCATTTTCTTCCAGCTGAGCTGGTCTGGCAAATTTAATGGGGGGGAGGGGGGCGGAATTTTCAATCCCCCACACATCCCTAGAACTGTTTATTAGTTCTTAAGCTGTGGAGACACGTTATGGCAAAGCTGTTCAACCAGTATGTACTGAGTTCATACTAACTCAGTGGAGATATTATAAGCAGTATGTAAACAGGACTGTTTACATTTTCTTTGGAAAAAGGTCAGTATGAAGATGTACATTCTCCAAAACTACCTCCAGTCCAGACCTCATAGCCTGTGTTAGTGATATGAGAGGATTTTCTCTGGGTCTGTCCATTAAATTCTCAAGAGAGTCATGTTGGAGACAGCTAACACTATTCCTTATTCTTCCAGAGGTGAAAACAAATAGTGTGAGAGTTTCTGTTATAAAAACCAGAGTAAATTATTTATATATGTGTTAAGATTTACATTACAGCAAAGCAGATTTACAGCAGCTGAATGAGGAAATCAATGAAGGGAGTGCTGACAGACACAGGAGAACGGTTAAGTCATCACCGGTTTTTCAGATGTTGGCTGCACATGTTTGTCTACAACCATATACTTTAGGAATCTCTGAATCTTTGCTTGCTGAGCTAACTGCTTATAAAATAAGTTCTTAGCATGCTGCTCCAGGCAGTGTGCAGTATGCTCTAGGGAATTCCAGCAATCAAAAACCTAGTGAGGATTTTGATAACAGTAACCTTGGGATTACAAACTGATTTTTAATTTACCATATCTGACTGCTTCAGTGGGCCTGAGCCACTTCTTCGAAGGTGCATCTAAAGTCAGTGGCAGAGCTAGAACTCTTTGATAAGGTCATTCTTATGTGACTCAATAGAAGCTGGATTTACTAGGTCTATAATCTAGAAAATATGTCCTCGCTTATTTTAAGGCAGAGGTAAACCTTCTTTGCCTTTTTTTTCTGAGAGTGACTTTGTCCAGTACATCACTGTACTGATTTATTATACACAGATATTTAGGTAATTACTACACATTTATTACTTACTATTTTATTATGTGTTTATTCTGGAGAAGCAATAGACTATCTGTAATTGGGTTTGCATCTGTTAATGAAGCTCTTTTATAAGATGTTTTATACCTCTGATTTGCCTTGGCTTGAAAATTACCACATTTATTTTGCAGGAAATAAGGAATGTTTAGCTTGAAAGAACAAAAAAAAGAAGTCCTTGTACTTCAGTTACCAAATTTAAACTCAGAAACAGCAAAGGAAATTACTTTTCTCACTTATTTCATTAAGAAGGCAAAAAGTATGTTTGATGGAGGGATTTTGTTCATCTTTGATAAGATTCCTGTCAAATTGCTGTCTCCAAAGCACACAGGCACTAGGCCTGCAATGAGTTCCATCCTTTCAAAAATCTAAGCATTCACCAAAATTCTGTGAAGCAATTCTGTGGCTGGACAGGTGGGCAGAGTTCAACAGCATGAGATTGAACACATCCAAGTGCCGGGTTCTGCACAGTGGCCACAGCAATCCCATGCAGTGCTGCAGGCTGGGGGTCAGAGTGGCTGGAGAGCAGTCAGGAGGAGAGGGACCTGGGGGTACTGGTCGATGGTAGGCTGAACATGAGCCTGCAGTGTGCCCAGGCAGCCAAGAGGGCCAATGGCATCCTGGCCTGCATCAGGAAGAGTGTGGCCAGCAGGAGCAGGGAGGTCATTCTGCCCCTGTACACTGCACTGGTTAGGCTGCACCTCGAGTACTGTGTCCAGTTCTGGGCCCCTCAGTTTAGGAAGGAGGTTGACTTGCTGGAACATGTCCAGAGAAGGGCAACGAAGTTGGTGAGGGGTTTGGAATACAAGCTCTATGAGGAAAGACTGAGGGAGCTGAGGTTGCTTAGCCTGGAGAAGAGAAGACTCAGGGGCGACCTTATTGCTCTCTACAACTATCTGAAGGGAGGTTGTAGACAGGCGGATGTTGGTCTCTTCTCCCAGGCAACCAGCACCAGAGCAAGAGGACACAGTCTCAACCTGTGCCAGGGGAGGTTTAGGTTGGATGTTAGGAAGAAATTCTTCACAGAGAGAGTGATTGCCCATTGGAATGGGCTGCCCAGGGAGGTGGTGGAGTCACCATCACTGGAGGTATTTAGGAGGAGACTTGATGGGGTGCTTGGTGTCATGGGTTAGTTGTTTAGGTGGGTTGGATTGGATGATGGGTTGGACACAATGATCTTGAAGGTCTCTTCCAACGTGGTCTGGTCTATTCTATTCTATTCTATTCTATTCTATTCTATTCTATTCTATTCTATTCTAAATGCACATCTGCCTATTTGCAATTCATCCTCCCGACTCAGAGATTTATAATCTATTTTCTATTTGTTTCCCACGCATCATTCTCTGTCTGATCAATAAGATATTTGGTCATGAAACAAGGAAATAAACTAGTGTGAACTAAAACACAGCCAAGTCCCTGCTGGCACCCTATTGCATTTGAATTGGTGGCTTGCTTTTTGTTGTTATTGTTAAAACATTCTATTACTAAAACTTGGTGTGCTCTTTCTCATTCTTTAAATGTGAAACCTTGTTCCCTTAAACAAGGCCTTCCCCTTTTAGTGATAGAAGGGTGGAAAGTAAAACATTTGATTAATACATTCCTCGTCAATATCCCACCAGCACAAACAGAGATAGGATTGGTTTTCAAATAATCTTTTTCCTCAATAACTCTGACTACAAGTTCCCTTTAAACCTACTAGGGTCAAACTCTTGAAGTTCTCAAATGCAATTGGTTTTATCATGCCTCCTTTCAGTATGCAAATGCAGTTGTTTTCACTCCATTTTGCCCTATTCTTCAAAAGGAAAAAGTTTACAGTGTTTACAAATCCTAAGGGTGACAATCATTGCACTGACTTCAACATTTTCTGCATCAAATTTCCTCGTTTAATTTCCTTTTAGTGTTCTGTAATCCTAAATTAATTTAAAATGTAAATGACATGTAAAGACAAGTGTTAAAAGTTTGTTGTTTTTTTTTTTTACTTTCTCAGGCAATAAACATCCTGAGATTTAACAACAGGACTCATTTGTTTAGTTAAAACCCATCTTTATTACCTCTTTCAGCTAACGCTAAGAGGTACAAACATTTCGCGGCACCGAAAGCTCTTTGGTGCGCTGAGCTGAAAGGAATAAACAGACTTGAAGATGCCAATGATGGGCTGAAAAAAAGTAATTACCAAGGGGCTTTCTCGAAGAATTAGTGTCCTTTAATATGCTGATTAATCAGCTTTTAAATAGTGAAAATCCTTGATTAAATATTTCCAAACACACAGAATGTCTTTAGAGCTTGCAGGTGATAATGGTATTAGAAAAATCCAAAATAATTAATACCTGGTGTGTTTAATAGTACAATTATAGTTATTTTCAGATAGGAAAAAGTTCTTAGTAACACATTTATTGTCTGCCTCTACTGTGTGTATGAACACTTCACTGAGAGGTTTTCTTAACTCTCCCAGAAGCAGGCAGCGAATATCCCATGGAGTTCAATGAACGCAGCTGGGAGCCAACCCGCCCCCGAACGACATCCACATGGATGGCGAAAGACGCTTTGTAACGCCACCCCCTCCACAAAGGCTCTGAATGAAGTTATTGATCGCATTCAGCATCTCAAAGTGCTTCACACTTTGCGAAAGTACGTGTTAATAGGCCTGCTCTTTGGTGCTTCAATTAGTGCTATGCATTGGAAATGGCTCCTGAAAGCTTCTTAAGATTTCTCAGTGGAAGGCAACCTCGAAAAAGCAAATAAATAGCAGATAAATACTTTCTTAAAAGCCCAATTATAATTATTATTATTAACTGGAACGTAAGAATACTCTGCCTCTTTCTTACAAGTAAACACAATTATTTACAAAAGCTTCCTAACTTTTAAGTGGCTTGTAACACCCACATCTTTATACGAATTTAATGAAAGGAAAATGTCAAATGTCCTGTTGGGTTAAACAGGATTAAGCCTTTTGTCTGTGCTGTGTGATAAGCTCATAAGTGCTGTTCCCTGATCTTTCACTTGCACACCTACTTGCGTGTTCATTTTCTTGCCTTCTAAATATTCTCCTGTATTGAAATCCAAATTTCTGCGTACAATTCATTATATAAATTGATTTTTCTGTGATTAATTTCCTTCTTAAGACGTTGCCCTCAATTCTTTATGTGATTTTTGATACAGAAGTAGTCTGCTGGAATTAAAAGATCACTCACACTCCTAAACTATCTCGTGTCCCTGTTTCTAGCATCTCTAGGTTGTATTTATTATTTTCTATCCTCTGTTGTGGTTATAGTTTTTAACAACTATAAATGTACAGAAAATCCTTTTTGCCAATTCTTTGAGACCACAAATCGAAAGACGGAATACAAGACTGGACATCCTACAGTGTCTTTCCAGTCCCTTTGTTGCTCTTTCCCGAAGTTTCAAGCTAAAAAATATGATCTGTGACAGATCAACTTTAAAAAAACAAACAAACAAACAAACAAGAAACAAACTAGATTTCATGATGCAATATATTGAATCACACAGAACAGAATCACAGGACTGTCAGGGTTGGAAGGGTCCTCAAAGATCATCCAGTTTCAATCCCCCTTCCACGGGCAGGGACACCCCATGCTAGATCAGGTTGCTCAGCACACCCTGTTTCATTTCCCACAGTGAACCAAATATGTTCCCAGAATAATTAATGAAATCCATTGCAGCTACCGGACTGTGTTTAAGGTCACTGTTAGACACTACAGCACTGTACTGTACTGTTAACTATGGGTCAGAACATCACCTTTCTAATGGGGAGAAATGCCCAGCCTTTTCTTTCAGTGGAGAAATGCCAGCTTCTTTAAAGCTATGCAATAAAACACCCATTAGCTTCAGTGTTATCCCCCTTAGTTTATGTTTATTTACTGTATGTGTGGCAGTAACACATATTCCAAGATTAGCATCAAAGAGACTCAAAATTGCAGTTGTATAACAATTTGGTGAATTTGAAAGAGTGGCACAAAGGTTCCTCATCTGGGAAGATCTAACGCCTCAGCAGAGAGGGTGTTTCTATCGGCACTGCAAGTCACAGAAGCCTGTGGGGTGCAGCAGGATTTGCAGGTTTTCCTGCCAGGCTGTTGACCCTGAGGCTGCTATAGTCTCAGCTGAAGGCTGCACTAGCTATGCTTGGAACCTACTGTATTCCTGAATACACGAAGAAATGAAGAAATGCATACAGTGAATGAAGTTAAATATTTGTGGAGAAAGTGAAAATGCATATAAACCACATTTGTGTGTATATATATAGATGTGTGTACGAATTTGCATATACAATATAAAAATGTCAGTCTGAGCACTAGCTGCACATAAACCAAATAAGTAAGCAGGATAAAAGTGCATTAAAGAGTTGTAGAATACATGCAAACTTTGTGTCTTTACACAGGTTTCTACAGCACCAGAAATGGAAGACCTTAAAGTACAGGCACTGATGCATGCTGTTTGGTTTGCTTTCAACCACTTTTCAATTTTTGAGCTCCTATACATTTTTTTTTACTGGCATTCTGAATGTCTGAGCTCGTTTTTCTTGTACTGCAGATTCCATGATTATTAATACCAGATCTGCACGTTGCTGGAGTAGATGGAATTGTACATTGATGCAAGATTAGGCAGGATTATGCAATTGCATTCTGTCAAACTGGACAGCATGATTTTTACTGCTACCTTTAGAATCTATTGCTAGCTTTATTTGAGAAACAAATAAATCCATTCTAATCCACCAGAAAGTTAAACTAGAGGGAGACAACATTTGAACCAGCAGTTTTCAAGGACAAAGATACTTGTAAGAAAACATATTGAATGTACTTGATGAGGCAGAGTGAGGTTTTTTAAGCTGAAGGGACTGTGATGCTTCTAAAAAAATGGATTGCTAAAAAGAATGGATTTGCCACCACATTAAATGAGTTTCTTTGGGCCACAGCTTCTGTGATACGTTGTTTTCAGTGGCAACAACAGCTTGAGTTACACCCAGGACCCCTAATGCCTTGCCACATGTCCCATGCTTCATATTATGGCACCTGGCATCATTTGCAGAGCCCAACGACAAACCAAATGAATGAACAGAGCCAGGTTAAAACCAACTCAAGTTAAAAATCATGACCTGGCTTTCTGTAAAGCACCACAAGCAGCTGTGTTCGAAAGTGTGGTAAGGGCAGGTCTGAGCAGGCATTGGATGAGAAAATCTGAAGCTATCACTGCTGAGAAAAAGATTTGAGGAACCATCCAGGAGGATAGTCTGTTTGCACTGCAGTCCTTTATCCTCCCCATCTGAAAAGTTGTCCCTTCATATGGAAAGGTCCTTAGACCACACGCTAAAGGCTGTTCAGGCACATCTGCTTTGCTGTAGGGTAGTGCTAGAGACAGTTTTGGGTCTCTCATGCTTGCAGAACACTTACAGCTGTAATGATTTTCCTAACAACTGCAGTCAGGTCCACTTTGGCAGAAGACTGCATACTCAGATTCCAGTTCATGAAGGAGTCCAGGTCAGGAATGGTTCTTACCATCCCTATCACTGGCTTTCCATTCTGTGTCCAAACCTTCTTCGTAAATACACACTGATGTGCTTTTCTGAATCAGGGCTTTTTGCAACAGTCCATAACAGCTCTGGATACCACTGTATGCCACTAAATAATGATGACAAAAACTAAGGGCTTTAGATTTTTTTGGTAAAATTACTCATTTCTGTGAGATGCTCTAACGTATTTTATAATTGAATATATACTTAATTTGAAAACATCTGTCTAATAAATCAGATAAATAAGTATTTGGAAAGCATTAGAGTAAGTTTAAGAGATTTAAAAGAAGTCAAGAAGCTATGCTTAAAATAAAAAACAAACAACTCTACCACTTGAAGTGTTGATACTTTTTAGAAAACAACATGCATTTAAAAGCCATCTAAAGAGATGATGGGTTTAGTTTTAACTCTGGATTTTCTCTTCTTGTTCATTTTATCTGAACATACTTTATGATTTAATTTTTATTGCACACAAACAGAAAGGGACTTGGGGTTGCTGATTGACAGCCACCTAAACATGAGCCAGCAGTGTGCCCAGGCAGCCAAGAAGGCCAATGGCATCCTAGCCTGCATCAAGAATAGTGTGGCCAGCAGAGGCAGGGAAGTCATTGTGCCCCTGTACTCTGCATTGGTTAGGCCACACCTTGAGTACTGTGTCCAGTTCTAGGCCCTTCAGTTTAAGAAGAACACTGAGACACTTGAATGTGTCCAGAGAAGGGCAACAAGGCTGGGGAGGCCTCAAGCACAAGCCCTACGAGAAGAGGCTGAGGGAGCTGGGATTGTTTAGCCTGGAGAAGAGGAAGCTCAGGGGAGACCTTATTGCTCTCTACAACTCCCTGAAGGGTGGTTGTAGCCAGGAGGGAGTTGGTATCTTCTCCCAGGCAACCAGCACCAGAACAAGAGGACACAGTCTCAAGCTGCACCAGGGGAGGTTTAGGCTCGAGGTGAGGAGAAAGTTCTTCAATGAGAGAGTCGTTCGCCATTGGAATGTGCTGCCCAGAGAGGTGGTGGAGTCACCGTCCCTGGAGGTGCTCAAGAAGGGATTGGACGTGGCACTTGGTGCCATGGTTTAGTCATGAGATCTGTGGTGACAGGTTGGACTTGATGATCTTTGAGGTCTCTTCCAACCTTGGTGATTCTGTGATATGTGTTAAAAAACCACTATTTATAATTCAAGATATCAGTTTATATATGAAGTGAAATATATACAAGGCTAAGTTTTTTTGCTTGATACTGTTTTTAAATTGTATTAGTTTTCTAATAAGATGTAAGTCCAAGGGTTTAACATTGCCCCAGGGAGAACTAACTACAGTCTCTGCAGAGAACATTGCTCATAGCTGAGGTGAAATATCCATCACTGAAAATTCCAGCACTTTTAATTCCATCTCAGTGACATCAGTGAGATAACTGAAACATTGCTCACATGTGGTACTCAGGAAGTGAGTGTATGATTTAATCCAACTTTTAGGAAGGTTATTTTATGCTTATCATTAGCATTTATTTCCTAACAAAAAAATCAGAATGAGAAATATTAGTGTGAATAATGTGGTTACTAGTGGTGGATTATTTTTCTTTCATTATGATTAAAATGTGATGCAATTTTTCAAAGGTTCAGAACTATCATCAAACCTTTTCCTGATTAATTTCTGGGTTTGTTTGGGGTAGGGGGTGTGTGTCTTTTTTTATTCCCCCCCAAAAAACTGGGAAATTTGTTCTGTAGAAATAGCTTAGCCAATCTCATAGAGACTTTTCTGATTATAAATTACTCAAAGGATACCTCACTTATCTAGTGTCTGCAGTACAGTGAAAGCCATGTTTTCTTAATCACTGCTGCCAACCTTGTCCCCATCATGATCAGTTACGTGGTAGCACTATTTTTAATCTTGACACTGTATATGTGGGCCAAGGTATCTAATAATCCATATTGTGGCACTGTGTCCTCTTACCCAGCTAAGATGCGTTAGGATGTTGACGCTGTTGTTGGCATTTCTCTAGAAGACTCTTTTTCTACTGCAGTATAATCTAGAATGCTATTTGCCTTGTAGAAATGCTACAGTATTTCATTCTTTCATCCTATTTATTTCCTTTCCATAAAGTGCAAAAGCAATAGAGAACATAGCTGCAAGGAGAGTCCCTCGAACAGAAGTTTCTTGTTTGGAGATGACAGCAGACAACTAAAAAAGTGGCTTGAGATTCAATACATGAAAGTCTGCACTGTGAATGGAATGAAGCTGGAGGTGGGGAGATTCAGGCTAGATGTGAGGAGGAGGTTCTTCACCATGAGAGTGGTGAAACCCTGGAATGTGTTGTCCAGGGAGGTGGTTGAGGCCCCGTCCCTGGGGGTGTTTAAGAGCAGGCTGGATGAGCCTCTGTCCAGCCTGATCTAGTGTGGGGTGTCCCTGCCCATGGCAGGGGGGTTGGAACTAGATGATCCTTGTGGTCCCTTCCAACCCTGAATGAAACTATGAAACTATGAAACTATAAACCATGAAATATTTCATCTGATAGATTGGAGACTGTAGAGAGAGCAGTGAAAGGAAGCAATGACTGAGAGGAGATTACTAAACTGCAAACCTGGAAGGGAAAGTAACAATGGAAAAACTTCATAACAGGCAACATTTACAGAAATGTGTGCTGAATATTCCCTTAGTTTGCAGAAAACTCACTTGACAAAGTCACTGAGGACCAAGAGAAGTGTCACGGTCATTAGGGAATGGACAAACTCAGTCACCCAGCATTAGGTGGCAGCTAACTGGGCTACCTGAAAGGTGACTGCTGCATTTCAGAGGCTTCCCAAACCATGTTGCTTGAATGTGAGAGATGCAAAAATGACCATAGAGAGTTTTGCTTATATAAGATTCCCCCAAAAGTGTCAGAGCCATGAACCAGATTCGTACCAGTATCACTTGCAGTTTCTATCCAATTCTGTATTAAAAAGATCAATACAAAGAGTATACTGCAGACCATCATTCACTGATCTGGCCAGCTGGTGCACAATGCTGGGGTTTGCTGCAAGTCCTGCTGGGCTGTTGCTGGCACCCATCCCCTTCAGATCAGCAGGCTGTTTGCTGCTCTCTGGTCCAGCCTTCTCTTTGATGCTCCAGATCAGAAAGGGAGATTTTATTGGCAAATTTGGCTATTGCAAGTGCCCACTTGAGCAGCTGCAGAAGTGGTGCAATGTATGTTCAGGCAACTTCTTACTGGGACAGTTCTTGCTTATTTCATATAATGATTGAGAAAGCAATAGTCAGCAGACTGCAGAAAGAGGGGAGCAAGCCCAGATGACACTACAGTTGCCTATGACTCACTGTTTGCCCAATGATGGCAATGGGACAGCTTTGTGCAAAAGTGCTACTTGCTGCAGTGAGATCTGTAAACTGTGTTCTCCTAAGCATCTTACTAACTTGAGCACAAGCCCTATGAGGAGGGGCGAGGGAGCTGGGATTGTTTAGCCTGGAGAAGAGGAAGCTCAGGGGTGACCTCATTGCTCTCTACAACTACCTGAAAGGTGGTTGTAGCCAGGAAGGGGTTGGTCTCCTCTCCCAGGCAACCAGCACCAGAACAAGGGGACACAGTCTCAAGCTGCGCCAGGGGAAGTTTAGGCTGGAGGTGAGGAGAAAGTTCTTCACTGAGAGAGTCATTAGTCATTGGAATGGGCTGCCCAGGGAGGTGGTGGAGTCACCATCCCTGGAGGTGTTCAAGAGGAGATTGAACATGGCACTTGGTGCCATGGTCTAGTCATGGGTCTGTGGCGACAGATTGGACTCGATGATCCTCAAGGTCTCTTCCAACCTTGGCTATACTGTGACACTGTGACACATTACTGTTTGGGAGAACCATTGCTGGGTTCAAGAGAGCATTTGATTCATTTTTCTTGCCACAAAACCTTTACTTATTTTAAAAGATTATTAAAATAAAAAAGACAAGACAAGAAAAGAAAGAAAAAACCCCAAAACCATCACTACCACCAGACCAAAACAACGCCTGGCAAGTGTTTTATTACAGTAGCACCATCCTGAAATTGCATTCACTTATTTTTATTCGAATTTACACCATTTCAACTTGAGTGTTCCTTAATGACACAAAACTAACTTGTTTCTTTTTCTCCCTCTTCCTCTTTTGAAGTTACAGCATTGTAGATGTTGATTGTTTAATTGTGCTTCCAATCACGCACTTAACTTTCCACTTAGCCCCATGCAGGACATGACTTGAAGACATTAACAATCGTCACTAATGTGGATTGCCTTAGGATGTTTAAGTTTATTTGTAATGGAGTCAAACATTCACTGTTTAGATGAATTCTATAAAAGCTGAACACTTTCTGCCCTAGGCAAAGTTTTCAGAAAGAGTTCATATGTTTTTTTTCTGGTTGCAATCAGTGCATTCAAATTATGCATAATTTGGTTTTCATGGTTTCAGCTTTGGATCACACAAAGTCAAGTATAATTACTACCAAAAATAAATTTCTGTATTCACCTTGGGATATTCACTGTGGACTTATGACACACTAGTTGAAGATTCACAATTACTAGGAAATTATTTATTTGGTTGGTTGGTTGGTTGATTGGTTTTTTTACCCCCTCAAACACAACTGAAACTGCAGTGGTTAATCACAGGAATTGAAATACATGGACATGAATTCCTGGGTTATCACAGTCCACTCTCACAAGCCCCGCTCCTCACACTCAGATGACAGGGAAAGTAACACCAAACAAATCTAAAACAAACCTCTAGGCTGAGATAAAGAGAGTTTAATGGGATACATTATACAGTTACATTACCCAAAGCAGAATCATAAGCCAGTGTGTAGTGGGTTGAGAGAGAAGGCCTAGCTTTCCCTCCCCCACAAAGAGAAAAAAAACCACAGCTAACTCAGTCGGAGAAGCTAAAGGGATGCTATATTTACAAGCAATGTGAAAATGCAGGTTATTTATACACAATATATATACAGTATTTACAATATATATACAGAAATATACAGCAAAGGAAAAAAATACAGGAACAAAATTCCCTCCTCCGGACAGAGGAGGGTTCCCCCCCTGTACCCTGCTCTCTCCCCCTACCTCCCTTTTTTCCCAAAAAGGGTTAGAGAGAGAAAAGGCAGTTATTAAGAGAGAAAGGTGTTAGTAGGCCTTATCTGTTATCCAAGGTCAGAACTCTGGCTAGTTGCCCAGAAGCAGACAAGCAGGAAAGGGAGAAGGAAAGGAATGAACTGAGAAAAATTCCAACTGCACTAAAACTTAAAGCTGCGTTCTACCAATCTACCAATGAAATTCATTTAGACCTGTCTTTGTTTACAAAATATTCAGCCAGAGTGTCCCAGCACTGTCCTTTTCTTAAAGGCACAGCCTCAAACAGTCACACAGTGACAAAATGGTGCCCCCCTCACCCAAGCATGCATTAAAAAACAACACCCCAAACTTGGAAACTGAAGCAGCAGCTGGCACAGGATGCCTCTCAGGCTATAATCCAAACTTCAAGCTCCATGATACTTTGCTCTAGGCAGCACTATCATTTTGAAGCCGGCATGGTAGCAGCATGGTATTGAATATCAGCAGCAGATTCAGCCCAATCCATCACTAAACATAGTACCTGTCCAATGGGCAAAAGGAGGATGAAAATCTTTACATGATAAATATTCCATGATGCTGGATGAGATTCTTGTTTACACACACAAAGTGGAGAAGTGAAAAGGGTCTTCTGCATCCAACAGAGTTTTTGTGGGACTCCAGACAGGCACCTATGAGGAAAGACTGAGGGAGCTGGGGTTGCTCAGCCTGGAGAAGAGGAGACTCAGGGGTGATCTTATCACTCTCTACAACTACCTGAAGGGAGGTTGTAGACAGGCGGATGATGGTCGATGGTCTCTTCTCCCAGGCACCCAGTACTAGAACAAGAGGACACAGCCTCAGGCTGCGCCAGGGGAGGTTTAGGTTGGATATTAGGAAGAAGTTCTATACAGAGAGAGTGATTGCCCAGAATGGGCTGCCCAGGGAGGTGGTGGAGTCGCTGTCATTGGAGGTGTTCAGGAGGAGACTTGATGGGGTACTTCGTGCCATGGGTTAGCTGTTTGGGTGGGTTGGATTGGTTGATGGGTTGGACACGATGATCTTGAAGGTCTCTTCCAACCTGGTTTGGTTTATTCTAAAATAAAGGTTATTCTAAACCTAAGGCAAAACCTACTATTTCATATTACAACTTATTTTGTATAAGTAGGCAGCCTCCACAAAAACACATCCTGTTTCACTTTTGTGTTTTAAGCAGGATGGGTCTCACTGGCTCATCTCTCTCTCCAGCGTTAGAGACTTTAGAAAAGACTTTATTAGCCTTAAGATTTCAATTTTTTCAAAATGGATTACACTGGGAAACTTGCAATAGGGAGTGATTATCTTGAGAGGATGAACTCCTCATTTCCTTCTCCCAGAGAGTCTTAAATATCATTTTTAACCAAAAATAAAATTTAACTGAGAAAGGTTAGAAATGGATAGACAGGACATTATTTCTGCTAGTATTCCTACAGGGCCATTTACTGAAAGTGTATAGATGGGCCATTTATTTCTGTCTTACTCTATCAGCACTGAGATGTGTCACAGTATAAGCAACTTTGCTTCTGCATTTAGCTGTTGAACAGTACTTAAGTCGCTTTATGTATCTATGAAAAGTACAAAATGTGAAAGATATACTAGACACAGATGTGGATTACCTGATGACTATAGACAACATGAGAGATTCTTAATTCCCATGGTGGTCTTAAATGGACATCATAATTTAGTAGGTGCAACTGTTCACTCTTTTTGACCTTCTGACAAATCCTGAAGATTTAACTATATATAATATATATTCCAGAGGGACCTTGACAGGCTGGAGAGGTGGGCACAAGCCAACCTCATGAAGTTCAATAAGAGCAAGTGCAGGGTCCTGCATCTGGGTCGAGGCAATCCCAGGCACAAATACAGGCTGGGCAGTGACTGGCTGGAAAGTAGCCCTGAAGAGAGAGACTTGGGGGTGCTGGTGGAAAAAAAGCTCAACATGAGCTCTCAGTGTGCACTTGCAGCCCGCAAAGCCAATCGGATCCTGGGCTGCATCAGGAGAAGTGCGGCTAGCAGGTCGAGGGAGGTGATCCTCCCCCTCTACTCAGCCCTGGTGAGACCCCACCTGGTGTACTGTGTCCAGTTCTGGAGCCCCTATTACAAGAGGGATGTGGAGGTGCTGGAACGTGTCCAGAGAAGGGCCACAAGGATGATCAGAGGGCTGGAGCACCTCTCCTATGAGGGCAGACTGAAGGAGTTGGGGCTGTTCAGTCTGCAGAAGAGAAGGCTCCCAGGTGACCTAATTGTGGCCTTCCAGTATCTGAAAGGGGCCTACAGGAAGGCTGGGGAAGGACTTCTCAAGATCTCAGGTAGTGCTAGGACTAGGGGGAATGGAATGAAGCTGGAGGTGGTGAGATTCAGGCTAGATGTGAGGAGGAGGTTCTTCACCATGAGAGTGGTGAAACCCTGGAATGTGTTGTCCAGGGATGTGGTCGAGGCCCCGTCCCTGGGGGTGTTTAAGAGCAGGCTGGATGAGGCTCTGTCCAGCCTGATCTAGTGTGGGGTGTCCCCTGCCCATGGCAGGGGGGTTGGGACTAGATGATCCTTGTGGTCCCTTCCAACCCTGAATGAAACTATGAAACTATGAAACCATGAAACTATATACAACTATATGTAACTGCCTCTTTTAGTGGCTTGAGATGTCTTTAAGAATTAAGCTAATTTAGATCATTCAAGATGTTAGTTACCAGTGTTATAAATCATGTTCTAATTTTAACTCAGAATAGAAAATTTATACTATCTTAATTTGTTTTTACTTAACTTAGCAAAAGGCAAATTACTGTTAATAATCAGCTAAAACCAGCCTGATTTAAGGTTGACCTTTTGTGGAGCTAGGTTACTTGAAAGCAGTCCCTGATTTCAATGCGTTAATGATATGTAAAAAAAAATCATGCTTAGATTTTGGGTGTGCCTTTTGCCTGAAGTGAATGCATATTTTAAACAACATATGTTTGGACTTGAATCTGTAAAACCATGTTTATCTGATTTAAAATAATCAGAGACTGAAAACAACACCATTAGAGTTAACCTAGAGTATGCCAGTGAAGGGTCTACAGTTCGTTATGCAAGGTCCTTTACTCCACAGCCAACTCACTCAGACTACTACGTTCAGTAGTCTTGTGGAGGACTCTCATTAGCCAAAGAGAGAGCTTGAGGGTCTTGTTTTACAAGAACTTTTCTCAGCAGCTGTGCTTCCCCCTCCTCAACATCATCCCCTCAGGGTGACCTATATTTAAGCTGCCATGGAAAAGGCCTGTCTTTGCGTAACCACTATGAGTAAGCCCTCTTCTGTGTGCAGCTATGTGAAAAACTGGATGAGAGAATTATTACACCTCTTAACTAAAGTAGGCATGTGTGTGTTATTATTTTTGATGGGGTTTCAGTCACGTCAATCCCTTAATCCTGTTGAATATTTATTTACACTAATGCTGATGCCAAACAAGGCTAAGCAGAAACCCCTTGCAACACGTAGAGATAACGGGGCAGAGGAACAAGAGACTCCTCACTTTGATATAAGCTCACTTAGGGCACATATAGACCAGTCAAAACTGTGAAAGAGACATTTATAATTGCTTAGACATAGTTTCAAAGGTACTCTCTCAAGGTAAAACTAATGATGAGGAGAACTCTGGACTGGGGGGTTGCCAAGTGCTTGCAGTCTTCACATCAGCTGCAGAACTGGTCCCTGAGACTTCTGAAGAGAGCAAATTTCCCTGTAGAAAGACAGACTCTCCATCACAGGCACCGAGATACAGCACAGAAGTATTTTAGAATTCACAATATAAAATGTTTTATTATTTTCAGAAAAGATGCTACAAAGACAAATGGATTAATTTTCTGAATTGATTTACCTTGCTTAATTTAAAACAGCTTGATACATTAGTCACACTAAATATGCATTAGGTTTTGCTAAGGGCACAGTGTTCCATGGCTGCATGACTGGCTTTCAAAACTACAAAACCAGAAGTTCTTGCCCTTTCCAACATTTTAATGTCTTTTTCTTTTTCTGCTTTCTTTTCTCAGGTTCTCTGTAGTTCACAAGTGCACGGTGCATATTATTGGCTGCTATGATAAGTTCAAAATGTTGTTTCTGTTTTTTCTTTCCCTTGGATGCTGACAGCTTAATAACTCTGTTGCCACTTACTAGTGAATCACTGCCTTTGACAACACTCAAGATAAGCTCACTTTTCACAGGCAAGAGGCTCTTGGCTGTGCACTCTGGGAATTGTAGTACAAGGTTTAGTCATTTTAAATCCATTTTAATTTTGGTAAGATGCTCAATAATTCAGTGGAGCAACAAAAAGTCTTCCTCTTGAATTTTTGATTACTTTGCAAAAGTAGCAAGTATTTTGCTTCAGTGTGAACACAGCATGCTCAAGTGTCCCTTTGTCTTAGTATAATGGTGTGAAACAACTGGACAGCTAGAACAAATGCTCAAAATTTTGAAACCAAAGGAAGCTTTCCCACTGACTTCAGTGGAAGCAGGAACAAGCTAATGATGGATAGCTCTGAAAATCTGAATTTGGCACTGTCCTACTGACTACTTAGAATGCCTCGGTGTTTCACAGGCTCTGTTGCTCTAATGTCACTAATGTTTTTAAGTCTGCAGAGGGACTGAACAACTATGACACTGGAACACGTTGCCCAGGTAGGTGGTTGGAGCCCAATTCTTGGAGATGTTCAAAGTGGGGCTTGACAGGGCTCTGGACAGCCTGATCTAGTTGAGGATGCCCCTGCTTACTGCAGTGGGTGGTTGGACTAGATGACCTTCAGAAGCCCCTTCCAACCCAGACCATTTTAAGATTCTATGACACGCCAAAACTGCCAGGACTGTTCATTTACAACAAATTAGACAGAGGGAGCTGGGGCTGCTTAGCCTGGAGAGGAGGAGACTCAGGGGTGACCTTATTGCTCTCTACAACTACCTGAAGGGGGGTTGTAAACAGGCAGAGGTTGGTCTCTTCTCCCAGGCAGCCAGCACCAGAACAAGAGGACACAGTCTCAGGCTGCGCCAGGGGAAGTTCAGGCTGGAGGTCAGAAGGAAGTTTTACACAGAGAGAGTGATTGCCCATTGGAATGGGCTGCCCGGGGAGGTGGTGGAGTTGCCGTCACTGGAGGTGTTCAGGAGAACAGACAGGGTGCTTGGTTACATGGGTTAGTTGATTAGGTGGTGTTGGATGATAGGTTGGACGCGATGATCTTGAAGGTCTCTTCCAACCTGGTCTATTCTATTCTATTCTATTCTATTCTATTCTATTCTATTCTATTCTATTCTATTCTATTCTATTCTATTCTATTCTATTCTATTCTGATAACTGGTAAATACAAGGCTTTTTATCCTGTATTTTGCTGCTTTGCTTGCTTGCTTTTTTGTAGGGAAAAAAATAAAAGAAAAAAACCATGGAAACAAAAACTGTGCTCCTGCAGTTAACTTCCTAAAGGAGAACCAGTGATCAATGAAGGACAAGCTGACAAACCACCGCACAGCTGTGCACACCCTTTGCACCTGGAAACAGTCATGCTGACAGTTGCACATGAATATTTGTAGCTACACAAGATTAACCTGCTTGGCTTGCAAATGCATGATTTCTGACTAAAATGCAGTTCTGTTCCTATACTTTAAACGTGGGTTCTGAGATGCACATGGGAACGCAACAGGAACACAGTTTCAGCCATGTAAACTTCGGTATGGGAGCCGTCAGGCTTTTGAGGCTCCAGGTTCCCAGTGTCCAAGACGTCTACAAACTTGCAGGTGAAATGCATCAAGGTGGGAAAGAAAGCACAGCGCCCAGGAGCAGCTTGATGTCTGCTGCTGCCTAGTAAGGGTGTGTGAAGCGTACGGTAACCGAATCCTTTGCAGGGTCCCGGCTTACATATGGAACTTGAACAATAGGTATTTACTTAAATTACATAGATTACCTCAGAGATGTGGAATCTGTATACCCTGCCCACTTCCCTGAACCTCTGGAGCTGGGATCCTGTGGGGAACGTAATGGGCTTAATTACGGTGTCTGGACTAGCCGCGCAGGACCCGGAAGGCAGGAGTTAACCTCACCTCACCTTTTACATGCCAGTGACCCCAGGCTTGGCTGGGAACCTGTTGGGGCCTCTGGAGCAGCTCCTGGATTGCCCCAACTCGCGCGCAGGGAAATCCCGCACGGGCAGGGCCCGGGCGCCTTCGCGCTTCGACTCGCGCGCCGTGAGCGACGCTCAAGGCACCCGGGGCCCGCTGCCCGCTCCCGCCTACCCCAGGAGAGGCCGAGGGCACACACGTGTGCCCGCCCTGCTGCGAGGCCGGCCCTCGGCTGCCCCCCAGGCCGGGCAGCGGGTCCGGGGTGCCACCGCTCTGACCTGGCAGCAGCGGGGCTCGACACCAGCCCACCCGCGCCTCTGCCCACCATGGCTCGCCGCTGAAGCCCGCAGGGCCGGGCCAGCCACCCCCGGCGGCGGCGGGACGGCTGGGGGTTGTGGCTGTCACATGGCAGGGGGAGGGGGCTGCGGCGGGGCGGGCCGCGCTCGGGGCTCCCCCGGCCGGGCAGAGGCGGGTTGAGGCGGAGGAAAGTTTGTGGAGCGGCTGGCGGCCGGCGGCGCTGCGGAGCCCCCCTCTGCCGCTTTCTCCCTTTACTTTTTTTTTTCTACACAATCTCTCCCTCTCCCACTGCCTTCCCACCTTGGCTGCGTCTCCGGGGCATAAGCAGGAGCCGCCACCCGCGCTGAGAGGCAGGAGGTTACGCCGCACCCGGTTCTGTCAGTGAGGGAACAACAGGAACGGGAGCGCGGGCAGCGGCTTCGAGTCCGCCATGCCCCGCCGGCCCCGCGCGGCGCCCGCCGCCCTCCTGGTGCTGCTGCTGCCGCTGCCGCAGCTGCTGCTGCTGGGGGGCCGCGCCGTCGCCGCACGCTGCCCCGCGCCCTGCCGCTGCGCTGGGCACCTCGTTGCCTGCAGCCGCCTGGATCTGAGCCGGCTGCCCGAGCGGCTGCCGCGGGCGGCGGTGCAGTTGTAAGTATCAGGACGATGGGCACCGCGAGGGACTGGGGGGGTCGGCCCGCGCCCGTCCGCCATCTTCTGCCCCTGGGGGCTGAGGTGCCCGGTGGAGGCCGCGGTTCCGTCAGCGGGTGGGCTTTGTGTCGGAAGCGCGGGTTGCGTCGCCGTAGCGAAGCGGGAGGTGCCAGCAGCGAGGTGCGTGGGGCAGGAGGGGACAGCGCCGGGGGCCGGCGGCCGAGCTGTCAGCGGGAGCGGGGGCCGCCGCAGCGGGACAGCATCCTTCGGGCGGGCTGCGGCCCCCGAGGTGGTGGTGATAAGCAGCCGGGCTGAAACCGGCTGCTCAGTATTTTCAGAGACGGAGGAAAAAAGTTTTGATGACTTTCTTGGGAAACTTGTAGTACTAGTCATTGGGTTAATATTGATTCCTGTATCGAGAAATCTGGTCTCGGTTGTCCGAATCGAAATTCCCCGATAGTTGTGCCTTTAATGACTGACTCTCACGGGAGCTTTCCTCGCTCGGTCCTGTGGCATGGGTTCACCGAATCCACAGTAACGCGTCCGTGAAATGCCATCTGTACAGAATTTACTTTCAGTAACAAACTTTTATGGACAAAGCATAAATGACGGGAAATTTCTAAAAGCCTGAAAATAGCTGAGGGACTTTGCACATTTGTTTTTAATCTCTTGTCACTCAAAGATCTTCCATATTACTCGTATTAATTTTCTATTACATTTCCAAACCAGATTGAGATAAGGGCTTTAGAGTAAACAGGAAGACTTTCAATTAGTTGTGGCTAATTCTCTTCAATTGCCTTGTCTGGAGGTCATGCTGCTTTACTCGTGAAATGTGGATGGCTGTATTGACACCATATGGAACTGAACATAGGACTGGCTCTGGGAGTTGAATATTTCCAGGAGTGATACAGGAACGTGTGAGGGAAAGAAACTTTTTTCTTTTTTTTTTTTTCCCCCTTTGGCTTACGTGATTGAAACATACGAATCAAATCCTGGATCTGCTCTGTATTCAACAACTTGTTTTGCTTCCTATTAAATTTCATTCTTTTTGTTACTTTTAAGCTATTTCAGTATTTTTAAACTATTTCTGACAAAACCAAACACTTTCTTGGATGCTAAGCTAACCCTCATGGCTTAGTTTCTTCGCTTTCTTCAGCGCTGTAAAAATCCAGATGTGACAGTATACTAAACACAAAAACAAACTAGGACTTTAATTTTTTGGAGCTGCTTTAGAAAGCATTTGTCATTAGCAGTAATCCAAATTTGTCTTTCTCACTTGTGTTGCTGAGAAGCAGTAAGCCACATTTCAGGGCCTTTGTGTTAGCACAAGGGAGATTTTTCTAATTAGAATTGCCTTGGTAGTGTAAATTGTCCTTATGTAAGTTCACATTCCTTTAAAAGTGTGAGAAAATAAGTTCCACTTGTATAAATAAGCTTTGGTCTGTTGTAAGACACCCTGCTGTGAGTGCTCATTGGACAGCTGTGTCACTCGCTCTTAAACTCACAAAGGTACATCTTTGTAGGTGTCACCAAACCATGTGGTCTGGCTGCTTTTGTGTAAATATTTCTTTTCTTTGTGTCAAATGCCTTAGAAGTTGTCTACTCGTTTTTCCTTCTCCTCTTCTTAATAAGAGAACAAGGAAGAGTGCAAATTGCCTATTGACTCCAGCAACTCCAGTACCTGGAGCTGGGATTGCGCCATCTATAAGATTATCGTGTGTTTCAGTATTACATACACAAAAAAGGTTTGACTAGTCCGGATTATTGTTGCAACAAAATGTGCACTTACAAATTGTAAAATACTGCTTATGATTTTTATTGGTATTATGGTTATTGTGTTTTCCATGGAAGTCCATAGCTGGTATAGCCAAAGGCTAGTAGTTTTAATTGCAGGCTTTCCAATCCTCTTTAAAAAACAAAATCTGTGACACAATGCCTCAATATATGCAGTGGAGATCTTCCAAGCAAGAGCGTGAAAGCTCCTGTGTCCAAGAAAGTCTAGGCTTGCGTTAGGCTTTACAACTTCTTGTGCCCATTTGTCCTCTTGCCCAGATGGAGAGTGGGTCAGCTGAAGTTGTTTTGAAGCTCCGTTTCACGCTTTCATGGCTTTTATGTTTAAATTCCCTGGTGAAACAGAATGATAGCGTCTAACATGGGAGGACTGTGTGATCTCAGAATGGACTAGGAGGGAGATGATGAAAAATGAGCCTGAGTACTCGGTTACATCCCCTTCTTCTTGGTGACAAGTGTGAAGCTACTGCTTTGTATGTAAGTGGCTTCACAAAATGGGGTGTAAACAGTCTATAATTGTTAATTTTACTGTGATTTTAGCAAAAAAATAGAGTCTTCTGTAACCCTGTCTTCATGGAAGATAGCGATCTGAAGCTGATAAGTGTTTGTAATGACTTTGTGTACAAAGTATGAGGTTAGATTTACTTCACTTCAGGATGTGTGTTGTGAGATTGCAAGTATGTGGCTTTGTTTGGACTGGTGTAGCAGAACAGGAGGGGGGAAGAGCATTTGGCTGGTGTCGTCCATGTGTGCAAGCTCTTGGTGGTATTGCTGTACCCCTCTCCTGGTTCACCAAGGAATGCTAGAACTGTCGGTGGGGCAGCAGGGAAAGTCTGAAAGATGGTTTTCACTTGTGTTTGTATTACATCTTTAGTGTTTATATTTTATAAATCCTCTAGTTCTCCACCAGAATTGCCAGAAAAAGGGCCGTATGGTTTTCACAGCTGTTTTTCAATATTTTCCAGACTAAAACTTGAACAAGCTGATTTATGAGTCACTTTGGATCAGTGTCTTAAAACAGCTACAGCCTGGCTTTTTGTTTTTCAGCTCTCCTGATTTCTGCTGAATTAGCAGCTCTATAGGCCCCAGTGGGACTGATTAAGAAGCTGTTGCTGGATTTGCATTTTAAAATTTGACTTGGGGCTCAGGTTTCTGAGTTCTGTGAGGAAGATGATAATTGTGACTTAAGTGTTGTAAATTAACTTAGGGTCTAAAAGATCTAAAATCTGTGAAGAAGCAATCATCTTCTCCCTTAATACATTAGGTCTTCCTTTCAGATTTTTATCACATAAACGCTGATGTTCAGATTTACCTTTCAGCTTTCTAATGCTGAGACCTGTGAGTTATGAAAGATGGTTATAGAAACAATGGAACATAGAAAATAGCTTGTTTCATAAACTGGCTTCTTAAAAGGCCTCACAAAACTGGTATGCTTTTTCAAGTGGAGGCATTTCCACTTAAATGCTTGATCACTTCTATTGGAAATCTGAGGTGAAGAACAGGTAAATTCACTTTTCATTGTAATAAAGGATTTCTTAATATAAATCTGTTTTTTGAAGTTTCAGAGTGCATTCACTGTTACATCTTTTGTGGTTTCTGAAATTCTAATAGCAAGAGTAATCAGGCAATTTTCTCCACACATAATTTGGTTTAAACAGACAAAGAAAATGTATAGTTAATAATTTTAGTGTTTTAATATCATCACTTCTGTGAAGGAAAAATACTGATTCATTTCCAAACCTTTTCCTCGCAGTTGTTTTAAGATAGGTTGAGAAATTCACTGGAATGAAGCTTTGTGACAGGGATGATAGATGTTTGTTTTAAAAATGTCTCAGATCTAGTCCTTATATGTTTTAGAAGGGTCTAACCTTCATTCAGAATATTAGTAAAACCCAAATATTTTAATAACTCATGGTTCACTTCCAACCACTGATTTAGCTTAAAAATAAGCAAAAAAGCCTCACAAGATACGTGTTTCTCATGCCAGTAATATAGTAGTGAAATAACGTTTAATAAAATCTTTATAATTCATATTTTATCCAACAATTGGCAGACCAGCATCAATACAACTATGTGAAAAAGGGGATTCAGTAAAGTCTGGAGGGTTGAGGGTTTTTTTTGTTGCTTTACTTTGAGTCTTTGTTGCAATTTGTGTTTGACAACCTGTAAGTAAACCAAGAATGAGGATTTTGTATGTATGTGTGTTTTTTTTAAGTAGGTGATAGGTGGAAAATATGAGGGTATCTTTAGTGTTAAAAGACAAACACACACACACACACACAAATAATTTGAAATCTAGTGTAAGTTGTTACACTCACGGTTGCCTTGATAGACTCCAGATGGATGTGAGCTTGAGCTCTGAGTGAAAGTGTCTGGCTCCAGTGTGGTGATCATGCACAGCAGTGGTTGTAATTGCAGGATTTTTATAGTTTAAAGACTCTGCCAGATTTTTTTTTTTCCTTAACATGTTATAACTCCAACAGAACAAATCTACTCATGTCTGTTACTGTCTGGTAGGTCCTTTAGGCAAATATGTTTTAAATAAACCTTTTGCAGGGTTCTTAGATGAAATGAAGAAATGCAGGTTTTTAGCACTAACGTTGAAAGACCTTTGTTGAAATAATTACTGATTCCTAAATCTTGTCTGAGGCATGAAGAGCAGTAACATATTAGGCGCTAACAGCCATAACTTCAGTGAATTTTGGCAGTTTATTTGCATAGTTCTTGTAATCCCTGCAGACTAAAACCAAATACTGAGTTAAGTTTAAGGCTAGAAGTTGTCTCTACTCTGTCTAGTGTAAAGGACCAAGTTAGATTCCAGTCTAGATCTCTGTACCAGATTTTTTTTTCCTTTATCTACATTTAAGAATGCAGTGGGAGAGTTTCAGATCTATGCAGCTAACACCTTCAAATGTTATACAAAAGGGACTTTTATCCAGTCTATGATCAGGTGAATTATAGCACTAGATTTTTAAGCAGTGAAAGATGCAGTCACCTAACTTAAGTGTGGTTAATCTCATTTACAGGGGAACTCAAAAATCATAATGATGAAGCTAACACTTGTGGGGTTTTGAGAATGTTAACACTCTATTGGTTTTCTGTCTTTAAGAGGAAAATCTGTAGGTGTTTAGACACCTGGAGGAAGGCACACATGTATACTAGGTGTTTGAGTCCAGAGCTGAGTCACAGAATACATCCCCCATGTGGCCACCTGAAGGTGGTGGAGGGTGTCTTCCTTCTTGGTGTCTTCCCCCAGCCCTCAATGCCCATTTTTGGCACTGGAACATGCCTTCCCCACCTGTGGGTCTGCTTTGTGCACAGTTCTGTGTAGCCCTGGCTTGCCATAGCTCTGCAGTCTGATGAGCCTGATCCACTTGCCTCGCTCAGAGCACATGTTATAACCGAGTACTGGTGCTACTCCTTGTAACACCCTTATGTGCCTGGAGTTATTTTTAATGTTTGGGTTTTATTGTTGTTACCCTTTTTTTAACCACTGACTCCAGGAGAGGACAAAAGGGATGATGGAGTTGTCTTGGTAACATTGAGTAAGAACTGTGTAAAGCACCAAATGATTAGAGGAGTCTAAAATATGGTTTTACCATCCCCATGTGCTGTTGGAGAAGCCTTAGGTGCCAGACTGGGTTGCAGCTTTACACCGGTGTCTAAGAATGTGTAAGGGAGGGTGCAGAGAAACCAGAATTCCCTCTATCTGCAGTTGTTCCCAGCATAGTCACAGAGCAGAACACCTAGCACAGACCTTGAATCTGGCTTGATTTAAGCCATTTCTGGCCTGTGTGCAGCAAGGATATGCTGATCATGAAGTTTCTTCGCTTCCAGAACTGTAGACAGAGAGTATACATATCCATGACACTCAGGCTTGTGTTTGGCATGCTCAGTAGACATGACTGTGCTGAGTCATATCATACAGAAAAAGTAAGGAATCCCACAGTCTTCTCATAGATTCATCTTGAGGTACACTTCATGCCTCTCTGACTTGATGAGTTCCCCAGGCATGTTGGATGTCTGTTCAGTGCTTAATTATCAGGGAGAAATGTGCTGTGAAATGTGAGAAATTTCTTTACCTGATGGTAAGGCAGCTCACTGTTGAAGTATGCTGATGCAACTCTTAATGTGTCTGCATTGCAAACTGGATTTACTATTCCTTAAAAGTAGTGCTGGTTTATTTGCTGACTTGAATAAACTCCATTCACTGAGCACTTCCCACATGGCTGAATCAGTTCAGAGACAGGCTCTAGTATGGAAGCAAGAAGGTGCATGTTGTGATGGGCGAGTGACTAATAAGGCAGGGCCGTGGCTACAAGACTGGTTGTGAATCTGTATCACCTGAGCAGATCTCTATAGACATGTGAGTTTGAGTTTCTGTAGTTAGCTTCTATGTCTTCTTTGTATGGTCATTCTTTTATTTCTGTGATGTTTCTGGTACTTCTGAAGCTACATCAGGAATTTTTAGGGCATTTTATAGTGTTGTCGAATGTTTGAGAGGACATACATGGAAGATGCTTGGTGTCTGTAAGGAAATGTTGCATACTTAGTAACCTGGGTTGTTCTATAGCAAACACTGCAAAGATGCTAACAAGCTTTCTTATAAACTGCCTCAGTGTATGTTTGGCATCTTCCATACAGAGTGGCACAGTCTAGGTGCTTGAGCTACTTCTACAAGTGCAATTAAGTGCAGTATTAAGGCAACTAGTGTACAGAAATCTTTAAGGTCAGAGTAGCGTTAGGCCTTTACGTGTCAGTTTTCTTCTGACATTGTGTGTTCAAGATCCCTATTAAATTTAAGTTATGTAGGAGTGGAATCCTGAATTATGTGAAAGCATGAAAATTATGTGATTTCTGGACAGTCCTCATAGGGTGCTTATGATCTATGCATTGCTTTAAAGAAGCGATAGGCGTAAATAATAGAAATATTATGATTGACTCAAGGAATGAAACTGCAGTGAGCACTGGTTTATGAATTTTCCTTGTAACCAAGAGCTTGCTTTAGCCATATCTTTTGTTGTGAAGGGATGGAGAAGAGGGGTTGATGATAGTGTATGAGTCAAAAGTCTTAATGTTTTTCTTGGGTCTTGCACACATCCCAAAGAACAAATAGAAATTGTTCAGAGGTATAGGACACTGCTGGCATTGATCTGGATATTTACACTTGTTTATACCTTGTGTACTCCATTTCTATTATAATTTTACTAATACAAAACCTCAACTTTTTTATGTACTTGGGAACAAGTGATAACATAATTTGGATAGAAATTGTATTGCTTTACCTGATACTTTACGGCGAAACTGACAGGCTGTTTATTTTTGTAACCTTACAGGGACTTAAGTCACAACAAATTATCTTCAATCAAGACTGGTCTTTTGGATCACCTTCATAGTCTTCAGGAAGTGTAAGTTAATTTATCTTAATTAAAGAAAACCCACAACAACCCAAAGCAAAAACACACCAAAAAAACCAACCCCCCAAAAAGCCCCCAAAATCTGAACCAAAAGAGCCACCCAGTGTTTGTGTATACTAATTGTATAGCTATTTCTCTGAGGATAATTGGTTGAACAACAAATGTGTTTGCTGTTCTAACATTTTACATTAAATAACCCAGATTTTTGTTAATTTTAGGTTGACATTGTTCAGCAGTTTAGCAAGTCCAATATACATATTTCTGTATGTTCATGCATCAAAACTGACTCTCCCTTTTCTAATGTTAATAGGAAGTTGAACAACAATGAACTGGAGATCATTCCAGATCTGGGACCTATCTCTGCAAATATAACTGTTCTGTCTTTGTAAGTATATATTCCTCTTGTCCTTAGTGGAACTAACTCTGCAGGGTTTGTGGAAACATATGCATTGCAGAGATTAAAGTGAAATAATTGGAAATAGAGTAGCTTGTGGTTAAGATGTTGATTATGTCATATTATTTAGCAGGTTGTTTAAAATGTTTATAATTGAGCTTAATCCTGGTAGTTTTTGTGCTTCCTTCAGATACAAAGACTGCCTTAGAATTAATTTATGTTGTGGTAGTGCCCAGAAGCCTCAGCCCTGTCATGCTAGGCATTGCACAAACATTAGTAAACGTTATACAAACTTGTACAATGCAAACTTTAAAACAAGAGTTGCACTCTATCATTATGCATCTTGGCTGAAATCCCACTTGTGTTAAATCATGGCAGAATTCCATTAATTTCACTGGGCAACATGGGGAAATCCCCTTGAGACACAGCTTCAGGACAAGTAGCTAGAAGATGCTTTGCCAATATCTTCAAAACATCTGTCTGAGACAATTTTAATGTATGGCATAATGTTTTTATGGCTGCAGTTAATACATGTGATTGTGACACACACTTATGTCTATGTTCATTGTTTTGTTTGCAAGAAACTGGTAGGTTACTTGAAGTGGCATCTGTAATACAGGTATTAAGTTGTAAAAAGCATATAAGGCTCGTAACCAAAACAGTTGATTCTAAAGGAGACTTTATGCCTGAGGTTTTCACTTGGAATGAGTTTGATTTCACCCCACCCCCCAGTGATCTATTTCCTCTAAAATGTTGGAGAAGCTGTTAACAAAAATAATTACTATCATACTATTAGTTTGAAAAAAGAAAAGGCACGTTTTTCATGTGTGGGATTTGCGTTTTATCAGTGGAAATCTAAAGTGTCTAAAGCTACTAATATGTAGCCCTCTGGCCAAATCTTGCCCTTGAATACAAATTGCAAGTTAACTTTCTTGAAGAAAACTGAAGGATTAAAACAATACAGTTAATTTTGGAAAGCTGTTCAGTTAATTAAATTGATCACTATTCAATTGCTTACATCTGGTGATTTATAGGGGTTTGTTTTTGCTCTAGGCCCAGGTCAGCTAAGTCAGCTGGTGCAGCCGCTGTGTCTGGACTGCTCTGTTTGAATAAGAACTAAGTGACATTTGATACTGATGTGGTTTCTTACAGATCAGAATCAGAAAAGAGTGAAAGAAAAAGCAGATGGTGTCTGACAAATAACTGTTGAATTTCAGCATATCTTCTATTTTGCATTAGTGTTGATGTTAATTTTACACTGGCATAGCATTCTGTAGTTGTAAGCATCTAATTGATTTAAGGCCTTTGTTTGTTTGTTTGTTTTGTTTTTACTACCTTGTTAAGGTTCTTTTTACCATAAGGTTGAAAATACTAACATAACCAAGTGGTTTATGTCTTCCAGCCTTCTGATGAATACAAAACTGAGTATTTGTGTTAGCATCTCCTCTAATACTTCTCATGGAAACTTAACTAGTTTAGATGAATATAAAATCTTCCCTCTGCAGATGTGCAGAGATTTTTGTATTCCTTTGAGCGAATAAATGAAGATCTGTCACTGTTGGATTTGTTGTTCCATATTCTTAGATCACTAGCTTGATTCATCTACTTAGGCGATCAAACATGGGAAAACCTTAGTTAGATCTGTGTTTTGCACT
This sequence comes from Melanerpes formicivorus, assembly GCF_026170545.1. Lineage (NCBI taxonomy): Eukaryota > Metazoa > Chordata > Aves > Piciformes > Picidae > Melanerpes > Melanerpes formicivorus. Next base: position 101,284 of record NW_027142599.1, on the reverse strand, counting down.
CTAGGTACTGACGCTTGAAAGGAAAGATAAAAAAGGTGTTTCTAAAAGCTGTTACCATGCTACCAATGAAGTGAAAGTCGGCCTGGTTGGGTGCTAGTTTGTTCTTGTTCTAATTTCCATTACTTCTGTGTGGTGTCAGGAGGTAGCTGAATATAAATGTGCTTCAGCTGAGATTTAATACATATTCTATGACCATAGCAGAAATTCCTTGAGATTAATACAGTAGAGACATTTCTTTAAGGAATATGAAGGTTTTTACCTTAACTTACGAATGTCAGTGTGTAGCAATTAAGACAATTTTTGTTCTGTGTAAAAACAGATGTACATAGAGCATAAAATTAGAGAGTAGTATCGTATTGTTCAAAAAACAAAGCATCTTATTTCTTTCTCAGAGGTTTCTCTTTGAAACATGGACTAGACCCATAGAATCATTTGGATTGTGGAAAAGACCTGTAAGATCATAAGAGTCCAACTGTAGACCTAGTGTTGCCAAACCCACCACTAAACCACATCCCTAAGCACCACAAACACACATCTTTTAAATCCCTCCGGGCATGGTGACTCAACCACTTCCTTGGGCAGTCTGTTCCAATGCCTCACAACTCTTTTGGTAAAAGAAAGTTTTCCTAATATCCAATCTGAACCTCCCCTGACACAAATTGAGACCATTTCCTCTCGTCCTTCTTGGGAGAAGAGACCGACCACCACCTTGCTACAACCTTTGCTCAAGTAGCTGTAGAGAACAGTAAGGTCTCTTCTCCTCAGCTTCCTTTTGCTACAGATTGAAAGTTATTTATGTAATGATGTTCAATCTCATTTTACACAGAAGTGCATATATATATATATATGTATGTATAAAGAGGAACAAACATACAGCAGTTGTCTGGCATAAAAATACATGCAATGCAGTGGTATAGATGGACAAAATACTCTAGTGACATATTTTTTTGTAAGTGAAAAAATATGTAAACTTATTTTTACTGTGAATGTTACTTGGAGGTGTTGAATTAAACCTAGTTAATATATCTAAGTCATGTGAGAAGAGCACATGTGGGACAGTTAGAATATAACTCTCAGAACCACTATTCAAAGAATAACTACTTGAAATATCTGTTGAGTTTCTTCAGGATTTTAAACTTCTGTAGAAAGGGAGCTTGTGGAACCTTTCAAAAACAAACCACTGTTTCCTTGTTGAATTTCCTTGTTCTTAGTTTCAAGTACTATCAGAAAAGAGGGTGCTAGTCTTCTGGAATTTGATTTGATTAAATTTCTTACGAGATACACCTACAGTGATTCATTACTGTTGGTTGAAAAGCCAGTTTCAAGGAATGCTGAGAAGGTAGTGCCCTCCTTTCTTGCCAAAAATATGCATTATTGAAGAAATTTCTTGAAAGATTTTCTTTTCCCTTTCTTAATACTTGTACACTCAGCTGTGGAACCTTAGAATTTTACCTGTTCTGCAAAACATTTCTTACTCTGCAAAGGAAATGACACGACTGGTGCATCTACAGGGAATAATAGTGCAAGTATTTCCATACAGCATTGTATGTCTAAATTCTTTAAGCAGTATAAACAAGCATGAGTGGATTATCATGTTAGTGTAGTTTTGATTTCTGGAGCTATCTCATTTCTGGTTAATTGATAGTTATCTAGATTAGATATTTACATACTGTTGATATATGCAATGTAAACATACTCAGAGCAGTAGATGTTCCCAGTCTAATGTCATGGTCTGTCTGTAACATGAAAATGCAATCCTAACATTTTGGTTTTATGGATCCAGTTGAGATCTGAACACCATGGGAGAGAAAAGTGCCAGGCAGGCATACACCTCCCACCATTCTGGGAGAACTTAAGTCTGTGTGAAGGAGTATGCAAGTCCATGCAGCACACTTCCATTACATGGCTGGAGATGAGATGCATCTGTGAATTTATTCATGTGGTGAGAATGTATCTTGTCACGTGGCACAGGAGAGCTTCTGAGCTTGTCGGGAATCTGGAGGCTGCTGTGGACTAAATGGGTGGTACTTTGTGCTACATCTGGTCAGGAAGCCTTAGGTTGTGAAGTTCTGATGGCTTACTTGACACTGACAGATATAATATTTACTGGACAAAACAAAGAGTAGGATTCATCTTCCCTACCCAAAATTTTTGAAAGTTTGACATCTTGAGTTACAAAGTGTAAATCCTCTTCAGGATGAGTGGAGTAGAAAAGACTCCCTCTGAAGTGATTTGTTTTCCTTAAGATACTTCAGTTGGGTTTCCTACTGAAGTGCACCTAGATTATCCATTTTAAACTTCTAGATATCTGAAGTTAGGTTCTTTTTGAAACATCCAGCCTGTGTAGTTGGGCTTGCTTGTCTTAGAGTGATGTTACTTGCAAAGGTCTGATTGCATCTTTCAGCATATTTGTCCGTTTTAAGTCAGTTATTTGACATTGAAATTGCAGGGTGTTCATTTTGTGTAGCTACCCAGTTTCTCTGTCTTCTGTTGGAGAAGGCAGGAAGAGAGCAGAGTGTCAAGGTGCAAAGGGAGAAGTTCAGCCTTATGGCAGAGACTGCCAGCTCTCCAGTCAACACAGTAGCTCTAGTCAGCAGGCCAAAATTCCCCAAGTTCTGGACAAGGTGAGCTTTTGGGGAGAATACTAGATTTAACAATGGATTTCTGTAGATATAAAATGTTCAGTATCTTTTTTGATGATCTGGACGAGGGGATTGAGTCCATCATCAGCAGATTTGCAGATGACACTGCGCTGGGGGCAGGAGTCGATCTGTTAGAGGGTAGGATAACTCTGCAGAGGGACCTTGCCAGGCTGGACAGATGGCAGAGTCCAAGGGCGTGAGATCGAAGAAGTCTGAGTGCCAGGTTCTACACATTGGCCACAACAACCCCATGCAGAGCTACAGGCTGGAGAGCAGCCAGGCAGAAAGGGACCTAGGGGTACTGCTTGATAGTAGGCTGAACATGAGCCAGCAGTGTGCCCAGGGGGCCAAGAAGGCCAATGGCCTGCATTAGGAATAGTGTGGCCAGCAGGAGCAGGGAAGTCATTGTGCCCCTGTATTCAGCACTGGTTAGGCCACACCTTGAGTCCTGTGTCCAGTTCTGGGCCCCTCAGTTTAGGAAAGATGTTGACTTGCTGGAACGAGTCCAGAGAAGGGCAACAAAGCTGGGGAGGGGTCTCAAGCACAAGCCCTATGAGGAGAGGCTGAGGGAGCTGGGATTGCTTAGCCTGGAGAAGAGGAGGCTCAGAGGAGACCTTATTGCTCTCTACAACTACCTGAAGGGAGGTTGTAGCCAGGTGGGAGTTGGTCTCTTCTCCCAGGCAACCAGCACCAGAACAAGAGAACAGAGTCTCAAGCTGCACCTAGGGAGGTTTAGACTGGATATTAGGAAGAAGTTCTTCACAGAAAGAGTGATTGGCCATTGGAATGTGCTGCCCAGGGAGGTGGTGGAGTCACCATCCCTGGAGGTGTTTAAGAAGAGCCTGGATAAGAGACCTATGCTACTTGACTTGCAGAAATTTAAGAAATGCTTAACTGTAGACTCACCATCAGTGCACTGTATGCTTGAGTACTGTGAAAAAGGAAGGCAGAAGTGTCTTTAAAAAGACAGAACAGCTTTGAATATTAAAGTAGCTTGCCTCCCCAACTAAATTTTAACTGTTCTTTTAAGAATGTGTAGAACTAGAATGAGAATTAAAGGTTTCTTATTACCCACATGCAGGATATGTTCTATAGTAGTCATCTTGCTGTCTGTAGTGCCTAGAAAAAACTGTACATACCATAAAGTCTGTAGTGCATATAGTGAAAATAGCATTAGGCTAGCTTTAAATGATGGAATGTTTTAAATAAACCTGTGATTCTACATTTTATAGGCTAGAAATTACTTTATTTAGAAGCACTGGTACATATGGTGCAGACTATTTAGATGAAAATACCCTTGTACCTTATGTTGTATAGACTGATCATGTTAGTCTAGAATGCAAAAGAAAACCCTTGGTCTTACTAAAGCCAGAATGGAAAATGTGAAATTCATGGTGTGGAAATAAAAGGAGCATGGATGATTCACAAGTCCATTATGTTTTTCAAGTTTTACATTAATATGGGGTTTGTATTAGGTTTTCACTTCACTTCTTTCAGAATATGAAATCTCTTCATAAGCGACATAGAGAATATGGAGTGTGCTGCAGGTTTTCCTCTGCTATGCTGAGGGGATTCTCCCACCCCATCTCTATAGGGAGTATTTAAGGCAGTTAAAACAAGGAACTGCATGCCCATTGCCACTATTGAAGAGGTTTCTTGAACTGTGCCTACTTGTTTGTTAGGTGCTGGACTGAATCCACAGGTCACTTTCCTGTAGGCTTTTTACAGCCTTTGGTTTGCAACATCTTCCTGTCAGTGTATGCTGAGTTAAAATGCTTTGCTTATGAAGACACATGTGTTGTTTGTGGATGTTTAAAAAAGGTAAATGAACAAAAATATTATCAAAAAAGATGAATTAGGAAATAAAAACAGGACCAAAAGACTGTAAAGTACCCAGTCTGCAGGGGTGACTGCAGGGGTTACAAGTTTTCATAGTAACCAAATTGTCTCAATGTTAAATACAGATTTCTGAGCAGCTACTACAGAATGATTGCTTGGTTACAATTACTTGATTATTGAACTCAGGCCTTTTGTGTTCAGTTAGGACTTCTGAAAAGCAAAACTAAAAGCTAGAAGTGAACTGTGGTACTGAAAAAGTACAAAATCATCCTCTTCAAAGAAAAAAACAAAAACCACATGAGGAAGGAGCAAAATTACCTAATCCATCAACAGTGATTAAAAAAAAAAAAATCACTCAAACCAAACAAAAACACAGATGATGTTTAAGAAGTTTTTTTGAGGTCCAGGTGATAGCTGAGCTCTGAACAGGAGGCTCTACTTGTTGCTCATGTAACCCATGCAGCTGCAGGGGGGAATTTGTTGGAGAAGAAGATGTGCAAGTTTTAGTGTATGCTAGGCTTCATAAATAAGCTCTGAAATGCTAAGTTATCAGAAGAGCCCAGATTTAGCTTTGTGTCTTCCTATATTAGTTCCTTCCTGCTGCCTTACTTTGTTGCTCATTAATCCTGATTTCAGTCATCAGTAAAATTTCTTCAGTGGACAGCATGCTTCGTTCCAATCTGAATGAAATCCTGTTGATGAAAGACTTGGTTACAATGTGGTTTGCTTCTTGAAATGGATAAAGCATTGTGCTATCAGGCAATGCAGACAGAGCTAACTTCAGTCTAACACAAACCTTTAGAACGTGGAGTTTATTATACTGCAGTGTCTGTATCTTCACTGGTAGGGCTTAAAGGAAATTGTTCATGCTACCTAATTTAAATATGTAATCTGCAAAAGGATTTTCTTTGTAGCTCTTGAAACTAAATAAATTAAATCTTAAGTTACAGTGGTTTATCCATAGATCTTTGGTAAACAAGGTACAGAGCTTGTGAAAAAGTTTTGTGAATTCATCAGTATTTTAGGCAGCTTTATGTTTGTTCCCATTCTCCTTACCAGGAAGATGAAAATAGTTCTACCTTCTTCCTTTGCAGGGGAAGCGAAGAGCATATACTGGTCACTGGTTCTCATTGTGGGTTAAAAAACCCCCAAGTTTGTTGCCAGAAAGATACCTTCAAAAACTTGAGCGTACACTGTTACATCCTAGCTTTGATTACCCAACACACAGCTTAAATGTCTTTCTAACTTTATGCACAAATGTAGTTACTGAAAGAGAAGTGGTAGTTAAGCACTAATACTATTTACAGGGAATTTTTATTCTAGTATTGTATGACCACTTCTGTTTAAAATGTGGGAAAGATAAAAAACATGTTTTGTGATAATTGCTATCCCAGTTCATGTTCCAGAGAAGCAAAATGTTGAGGAATGGCTTGAATTGCAGGGACATGGTTCTATGGAACAGCTGTTTGATCAGAGTGTATAGGCCAGACTCCATCTTACTGTTTACTGCTCACAGTTTAGCTGGTATGCTGATGCAGCAAGGTCACCACAGCCCTGTGACGGTGCTTGCAGTTTCTCATAAGATAGCACCATGTGAAATAGTTACTTACAAGATAGTAGTATGTGAAACAAAGTATATATGTCAAACAAAGACCTACTGAGAAAGGAGGTTGTGAAGTTGCACGTAGGCCTAACCGCAAGTAGGTTGGATAATATGATGTAACCCTGGACTAATAGCTAATAGAATAATGACAAGTATGCATATTTAGCTGCTGAATATACTATATAAGCTGTGTTTTCAAACAATAAAGTTGAAGCCTGATTACCAATCATATTGATTGTCTGCTCGATGCTTCCCACCGCAACAAACCTGCAATTCAAGCCATTCCTCAACAGTAAAATATACATACAGAGAAGTAAAGTATACATACTGAGAAGTAAAATTCAACTAATTGAAGCAAATGTACAAAATAGATAATACATTTATTCCAGCAGGCATTGTGGAAATAGTGATAGTTTGCACTGTGTGGCAGTAACTCAATAAGGAAAGCTCCTGCAAAAGGCCTTCTGTAAAGATAGACGTTTGTTATGAATATGAGCCAGCAGTGTGCCCAGGTGGCCAAGAGGGCCAATGGCATCCTGGCCTGCATTAGGAATAGTGTGGCCAGCAGGAGCAGGGAAGTCATTCTGCCCCTGTACTCTGCATTGGTTAGGCCACACCTTGAGTCCTGTGTCCAGTTCTGGGCCCCTCAGTTTAAGAAGGACATCGAAACACTTGAACGTGTCCAGAGAAGGGCAACAAGGCTGGGGAGAGGCCTTGAGCACAAGCCCTATGAGGAGAGGCTGAGGGAGCTGGGATTGTTTAGCCTGTTGAAGAGAAGGCTCAGGGGAGACCTCATTGCGCTCTACAACTACCTGAAAGGTGGTTGTAGCCGGGAAGGGGTTGGTCTCTTCTCCCAGGCAACCAGCACCAGAACAAGAGGACACAGTCTCAAGCTGCACCAGGGGAGGTTTAGACTCGAGGTGAGGAGAAAGTTCTTCACGAGGGAGTCGTTCATCATTGCAATGTGCTGCCCTGGGAGGTGGTGGAGTCGCTGTCCCTCGAGGTGTTCAAGAGGAGATTGGATGTGGCACTTGGTGCCGTGGTCTAGTCATGGGGTCTGTGTTGATAGGTTGGACTCGATGATCCTCGAGGTCTCTTCCAACCTTAGTTATACTGTGATACTGTGGGTTTTTTTTTTCATAATCCTTGTTTTCAAGGTTATTTGGAATAGGAATAGGTGTGAGAAATCTGCCTCTTTGTCATCACAGAGCAGGCTGGGAGTGGCAGCTGTGTGTAAAATCCAAAAGAGCACTGTCTAAGTTTGCATTTAGAAATCTGCAGTCGCAAGAAAGAAGTTTAGACACAACTCCTGCAAAAGAAAGCTTACATTCAGTCGGAGCGGATGCCTTTCCCTTCTGTGCTTGCCAGAGAAAGTGGTATTGTGTGTTTATAAAGCTAGCATACTAAACTGAAGCCTGGCTCCCAATATTAAGAAATTGTTGGTCAAATATTTTACATCCTTGTCATCCCTTCAGCTACCACTTTATTATGGGAAGGATTAAGATTTGGATACTGCCTGGAAGAGTTTGTTTTGAAGAAGGATTGAAAGAAAGGGTCGAGGAATGCCAGACTGGGCTTCAGGCTGCTTGGAAAAAGTTCTAAAAATGAGTGGTGGTAAGCCATGTGTGACTTGGGCTGAAGTTGTGAGCAAAAAGCTAGAGTGAAGAAACTTACTGGAATTAGTTATTGAAGTCTTTGACATTTGGTGTGGAGACCAAGAGGAAGTAAATGGAAGAATTTGAAAAGTAACCTGTTTTAGTCAGACTTACAGACATGGAAACTAGATTTTTATGGCAGCAATTGAGGCTGAATGATGGGAAAGGGAAGAGCCATGTAGAAACCAAAGTAGTGAGACTGGACAAATGCTTTTGCAATGAGAATGGAAAAGAATGCAAATTTTATGAGCTAATTTGCAGTGGGAAAAAAAGAGGCTTGATTTTTGTGATCAACAGTGTTTAAGAAAAAGATGAATTAGAATAATAATGGCTAAGATAATGAGCATTCTTCCTATGTGGCAAAATGGAAGAATGGTAGGAAATTTTACCAGGGAGGAGGTGTGAAGTGGTAGAGCATACAGTACAAAGAATTAGGGAAGTAGCAATGAAGTTAAGAGGTCAGTATTGGGATTGTATTTTAGGGAAGTGGTAGGTGGTTAATGTGATGGAGCAGTGAAGTTTAATGACTCAGTGTCTTGAGTGTAGTAAAAGTGTAACAGGAGAACACCCCTCAACTTGTTCTACAGTTGACATTAGGAGTGGATCTACATGTGCAATTTGAAGTGCCTAGGCTTTGGTCTCTTCCTTCCAAATGGGAGAGTTTTCTCTGTAGCAATGAAGGATAGTTTTACTTCATGATACTTTTTACTTCATGAATCCTTACAGCAGATTAGGAAGATAATTTTTAACACTGAAGAGCACCGTGCTGGGTTTAATCTAGGTCATACCTATTGTCTAAGATTTTAGCATTAACTGACAGTCACACAGTGCACCAAGTTTGCAGTAGGTTATTCTTGTTGTCAGGACATACTGAACTAGCTATGCCTGCATGGCTTTAGTTGTATTGTTGTTCAAATACAGTGATGAACTTACACATTCACTTGACTGTCACATGCTATGTAACTTGTGATTATTTTGGAAATGCCAGAAAGGGGAATGAGAAGCAGACTCCAGGCTGTCAAGAAGGGAGAAGGAAAGTTTAATTAATTGCACTTTAATTAAATATTGCATACTATGATTGGACTCAGGAAAGAATTGCTATGGAATTATGTGTTTGAAAGTTTGGGTTCACCTGTCTTCTTATTGATGAAAATTCTCATCCCAGAGTTGTTCAATCTTGCATCTTTTCTTTTTTTTTCTTTTGCCAGTTGGTGTTTGGTTTGGGACCATTTGTTCTTAAGTTTTGGGCAGCATATCAGTAGCTTAGAGAGTTCTGAGTTTTCATTTTCTACTTCATGCCTGTATACTACAGAAAGCACAAAAACTAAGAGCAGAAACTTGCTGACATTTGGCTTGCAAGAGCAGTGACAGGCATGGATTGTAGAACGAAGGAGATCTTCAAAAGACAAGGAACTTCTTGCCACCAAGAACATGAGATGCCTATGTGTGAAGGAAGCATCAGACTTGTAGATCTACTAGGAGGACTGGAAGTGAGGCTGAATCCTGGCTCTCTGATATCTTGGAAAAAAACAATTCAATTTGAAATGTTTCTGTAGCTAATGGTTGCAAAGACTGAAAAACTCTGAATGTTCTTAATTAAATATGATTGGATGTCTAATAGTCAGAAGAGCACATAGTCCCATTCATATGAGGAGATTTTTAGTGTAAGAGTAGTGTTCAGCTTGAAACCATAATTACAGTATTTTAAATTATGTACTTCTTCATTACAATATGGGTAATTGTAGTAGTCAAATGAATAGAAAATGGGGAAAATATGGAGTGTTTTTTTTTTCTCTCCTTGTGGGAGTTACTGAGACTTTCAGCAGGAGCACGGAGGTCATTCTGCCCCTGTACACTGCACTGGTTAGGCCGCACCTTGAGTACTGTGCCCAGTTCTGGGCCCCTCAGTTTAGGAAGGAGGTTGACTTGCTGGAACGAGTCCAGAGAAGGGCAACAAAGTTGGTGAGGGGTTTGGAACACAAGCCCTGTGAGGAGAGACTGAGGGAGCTGAGGTTGCTTAGCCTGGAGAAGAGGAGACTCAGGGGTGACCTTATTGCTCTCTACAACTACCTGAAGGGAGGTTGTAGACAGGCAGAGGTTGGTCTCTTCTCCCAGGCAGCCAGTACCAGAACAAGGGGACACAGTCTCAGGCTGCGCCATGGGAGATTTAGGTTGGATGTTAGGAAGAAGTTCTACACAGAGTGTGATTGCCTATTGGAATGGGCTGCCTGGGGAGGTAGTGGTGTCACCATCACTGGAGGTGTTCAGGAGGAGACTTGATGGGGTGCCACGGTTTAGTTGTTTAGGTGGGTTGGATTGGTTAATGGGCTGGACGTGATGATCTTGAAGGTCTCTTCCAACCTGGTGGTTGTTGTTTTTGTTATTCTTATTCTTATTCTTATTCTTATTCTTATTCTTATTCTTATTCTTATTCTTATTCTTATTCTTATTCTTATTCTTATTCTTATTCTTATTCTTATTATTATTATTATCATCATCATCATCATCATCATCATTATCTTTCTGATAAGTGGGTCTTAAAGTTGTCCAGCCTTATCTTAAAAGCCACAAAGCATGTCTCTTCCAGCACTTTCTAAGGAAGTTTATTACAGTCTTCATCTTTCAGCTTTACTGTCAGGTTTGTTTGTTTGTTTTGGTTTGGGTTTGTTTTTTTTTTTTCCTTAAATTTTCTTCCACTCACTGCCTCGATGTCATTGTTTCTTAAAAGTCCGAAGGAGTTTGTGAGGGCAGGACTGGCGGAGTGTATTCCAGGAGTCATATGATGTCAGTGGTTGAATAGAGGGAGGAACAGGTGAAGCAACCACAAAAATTGGAGGAAATGTGAAAAAGGAGGCTGGGAGATACAGTTGCACGTGATGGAGACCACTTGATACATGCTTGGATGTGGGCAGTCACATCTGCTTTTTACGGTACTCTGATATGGCTGCCTTCAAGGCAGCTCAAATTTGGAAGCTGGGTAAACAAACCCAAGATGATCAAACAAAACATGTATGAACACCAGGATCTTGGCTTCAGAGCTGCTCAGAAAGATGTATCAAGCCCCAGCTAGCAGAGTGTGCTTTATTCCTCTTTACATCTCCTCTTAGTCTCCAGCAAGACACTCCACAATTTTATTTGCCTTTTTATACTTCTTGTGACTTAGTTGAAGCATGAGAGATAACATAGTAGTCTAGAATCACACACATGTTAAAATGTTTTGCATCTAACAGAGACACAGTTCTCCAAAACTGTCTTTCTAGACAACTTGGTTTTTACCAGGTAGCTCCACCTCCAGGCTCCTACACCTGTTCCTTGCTAGGATCATGGTATAAGGTAAGACTAAGAGTTTTTTAAAATACAGTAAAGCAAGCTCTACCTGGAAGAAGCAATTATGTTGGAGAAGGAAGTGCAGGAGTATGTTTTCGTGCTGAGATTTTGAGTAAATCAAAAGATGGGACTTTAGGTCTTAGTGTATTTGAGTTGGGGCTTCCATGTTACAGAATCCGAGAATAAAGCTTGCATAAATTTTTCTTTTAGTTAGAAAACATTTTAATTGACAATTTTAAAGAGATACTTATGCTATCTCAGCTATTTCAAATCTGGGATTTTTCAGCATATAAGAACTAGATCCCTAACAAAGTGCATACAAAAGTTGCTGTCCTGCTTTATATCTCCCCGGGGCAAGGGAAGTACAAGTCAGTAAGTCAGATATGTTACAGTTGTTGTTTATAGAGTGAATCTTGAGGTTATGATTGATAGGACTGTTAGAGATGTTTTGGCCTAGTGGTGTGGTTAGTCATGAATGCTGAGATGGATGGCGAAGGTTTCTCATACCCATAACAAAAAGCTGATACTCTGTCCTAAGCTGGTATTTACAGAGGTTATGTAAAAGTACTTCAATCAGTCTGCTGGCACTCTTGAGTTGTTTGGTTTCTCTTTTGCTGCAAGTCAGACTGTAGGCACTCAAACCTTCAAAAGGCATATTCAGATTCATGCAGGTACTTTTGGTGGTTTGATCTGTGTTCCTCAGTACTCCTGCTGCTTTAGAAGTTTAAGGAGGCTACAGTGTGTTGCTGTTCCTTGCACTTGAAGAAATTGTGATCAGATTGCTGCAGGTCCACTTCTGTGAGAACTTGATGCACTGGTTCTCTTGTTGCACAGGTTCTCTGTTGCGCTCATCTCCCCTTGAGGGTCTGTGAAATGAAAACAATATGGTGTGTGCAGCTCCTTTTGTCTGAGCACAGTTAATAACAGCATTTTGCTAGAAAGTTGGAGGCTTTGTTTTGTTTAGTTTTGATTTTGTTGTTGTTGTTGTTTATTTTTCACAGTGAACAAATTTATATGACATTGTGCTGACACAGCTTACTGTTTGGTTCTGCCTTGACAATTGGATAGGCTCACATTTTCAAACACATCCTTCTTGACTAATTTTGATGGTGATTTGGCAGTTATGAGGAAGCTGATACATTGTTTTTATGTGATTTGCTTAAGTGATGATTGGGAAGGAAAATAAAGTTAGAATTAAAGTTTCTCATTTTACCTAAAACTGGGGCTTAAAGTAGAACTGTTTGCATATATTCGAATAGCCATGGGTAATCTCCTTCCAGATGTGAATTATGGTACCTGGATTTTTAAGAGAAAACTGCATGAGAAGGTTGGAGCAATAAGGAGTGAACTTTTCAGGTATTTTTCATTTGAGTAGCAACTACAAATAGGAGTAAATGGGAAGGTGCAGTGAGGGCTGGTTTGATTTTCATTGTGAAATAGACTAGGACTTTGATATATAGCTCTCTTTCAGTGAACAAAAGAAGTTGCTTTCTCCCCACAATATGACCATTCCATCTCCAAACAAGGAAGTATGTTCCCTGCAGCAAAAAAAGCTGTGTTTTTTCGTTTGTTTGTTTTTGTTGTAACCTGCTCTGTGTCAGGTAATTTGCCAGATAGTTTAAGTGCTAATCTGAAGGCTGTTTAAGAGTTCTATTCTGTTCCATTAAGTCCAACTAAACTTTGTAATACAGAGGCTATTATCCTGCCAGTTCTGAAGAATTTCTGTTTTATGGAGCAGTGCTGACACAAAGACAGCACTGTGCAAGCTGTCTCATAACTGAGCACTTTCACACTGCAATTTAGGAGGCGTGCAGTTCAGGAAATTGCTGGCTTTGGCTGGAGCACACTTTTACTGCAAGGAAAATTTTATTCGTCACTCAAGTAATTGGCAGTTTTAATACCTTGTTAGTAATTACCTTATAAACAAACTAATGCATAAAGGCAGGGCTCTGTGACCTGTTATCTAACTCACAGTCTTATTTGGCCAGTGGAACTGACACATGGTGGTGATGTTTGTTGTTTTTTATTAAAGTAATTTGTTTCCATTTATTATAAATACTTTCAGGTAAGAGTTAAAAAAATTGGAGTCTACCTCTACCAGGCAGCCTGAGGAATGAAACATGATACAAGTGCAGCGTTGAAAGGGCTGTAAGATCACTTACCCATTCCTGCATGTGGTCAGAAGGACCATTAATCTAACTTCTGGTTTAGTTTTTGAGTAGGCGTATTTTTTGTCTTGAGCAGTAATCTCTCTGCACCCCTTGAGCATGTGAAAGGTTGTCCATCCTATCCTAAATGTGTGGCTTACTATTTGATAGTAAGAGCAAGTATTTCCAATAAAGGCCCTCCAGAATCAACATTTTTGTTGTTAGTTCCAGTGAAATTGCCTTCTCATGCAATCTCTAGGAACTGGAGAGAGCTTCTGTCCCTTTCTTAAAGGCACAGCCTCAAACGGTCACAATTACTCATCATACCAGGTGCAGAATGTACCACAGCCAGAAGTGACCAAAACTTCCCAAGATAACAAGAATGCTTTTAGGTTACGTTCATTTAATTGGTCATGATCTGGTTTGCCCTATGCAGTATTAGCCCCAAACAAATAACCCCAGTCATATTGCTGATTTGTGTGTAGGATTATGTACTGGGATGGAAAAACTGCTGGGTTGGTGGATGTTAACATGAAATAAGATCTCTGGAAAAAACACATTTCACTGGATGAGAAAAGAGTGTTCCTTATAGTAGGCTGGGATACCCATGTCTTTAAACAGTTGCAGAAGAGCTGGGTGTGATGCTTAGCTGAAATTTTACCAGACATGAAGTCCAGAACCTCTGTAATGAGCTGTAATAAGCAGAAATGCCATTCTTTGTGAAGTCATGAGAAAAATCTATGGGAAGAAATACTAGATCTAATTGCAGAATTACAGAATATCTTTCGGGGTGGGGGGAGGTGGTGGTGCTGTCACTTATCTTTTCTGGCAAAGCTCTGTTTTCTCTGGAAATTGTCTCATTTTCCTGCTATAGGCATTTTCAACAAATGAAACAGTGTCTAGCTACTAGGATGTTAATTTGGTTAAAATAGAGAACAACTCTAATCTCATTTCGTTACAATACTGTGGCATACTGTTAAATTAAAATAAGCAGGTATTTCTACTGTTCAATAATAGATGTTCATTGAGTTTTATATCTTGTTGTAATAGCCATGATTTGCAGTAACTGGGTTATAAGGCAGGTTTTTTTCATCTTGTTTGGGAATGGTTTTAAAGAACTGTTGATGAACACAGAGCATCCTGATTTGTGATTTGGAATGGCTAGAAATGAATGTTATGTCTAGAGAACATATTTATTTGTTTTGTTTAAATAAAAGTTATTTTCAAGCATGGAAATTTAGAAGTAGCTTTCCTCAGTCATGTGTAGTGAACAACTGCTTACACTGGAAATGATAACCTTGACTACTGCCCTTTAATTTCAGAACCAATAACAAGATTGCCAGCATCTTTTCTGAACACCTAAAGCCGTTTCAGAGTCTAGAGACTTTGGACTTGAGCAACAACAACATATCAGAGCTAAGAGTATCATCATTTCCATCATTACAGCTCAAGTATTTGTAAGTAAAACTTAGTATTCCTTCTTTTCTTTCAGGTTGCTTTCGAAAAACATACTATAAACTTAGACTGGCAGCTGTTTGTTAAGGTATTAACATTTTTAATTAGACAGGCATTAAATAGTCATTCCTACTTTTCATCTGTTGAGTTTAACATAGACTCTGATAGCTCAAATACATGAGTTGTTGCAATGAGATGTTTCGGCTCATAAAAGAGAAGGTTGGTATGTTAAGGTGAAGCACATGGATGCGCCTTTTATGTTGCAATTACGTAACAAAAGTAGGTAGTTCCCCATGATGGGGCTAGTGTTGAGTTACACCGAGTTTGGTGGACTGTTTTGAGTCTACCTTAATCCTTATTCACTAATACTGAAATGCCAGAGCTGTCTCCTGAGTGAGAATAAAGTAATGGAGTTGCAATGTGCTGTCTTCTGCCAATAATACACTCCTGCAGAGCAGAACAAAATGTTGGTGGTGAAATAATATTTGACCATGGACTGAGCTGTCAGGAGCTCTTAATTAATATGATAAATTAAATTCAATTTATCAAGGAGTATGCAGTGCAAGAGCTTTGTGTTTCACTACTTGGTATTAAGATTTTATTAAAGAACTGTAAATTTATCCTTCTGGACATTTTTTCAACAGGTACATTAACAGTAACCGAATAACCTCCATGGAGCCTGGTACCTTTGACAATTTGTCTACCACACTTCAAGTATTGAAACTGAACAGGAACAAAATTTCAGCAATCCCTCAAAAGATGTTTAAACTCTCCCATCTGCAGCACCTGTAAGTGCAACCTACAATTGACTAATTGTTTTCAGGTTTTCCAAAGCACTGGCAGCGCTTGAACTGTAGCCCTTAATTTAACCAGAAGCAGAGTGAGACAGACACAAACCCCATATTACTGCAGCCCTTGCTAACTGCAGCTTTGTAGTGAACAAAACTAGTCTTATATATGGGTGAGATGTGAATAGCCTTTGTGTTTAAAATCATGTTTGCCTATTAAAAAAAAGGACAAAAAAAAAACCCCAAAACCCCAGACAAGGCTGGAGAAGGTGTAATAGCAGTATGCCTGTGAGAAACCATTGGAAAAATGCTAAATGAAGTAAACTTACATAGCTCACTACAGCAGTCTCTTATTTATTTTGTGCTTTCATGGAGAAATGGAGGGAATTAATTTGCTTTCAAGTGTGACAATAAGCAGTGTGCTTGAGTAAATAGACATCCATTGATTTTTATTATTTTTTTCCCCTTCCCACTTCTTCCTTAGAGTACAGGAAACTGACGAGATGATGGGCTAGGATTGCACTTTGTCAAATCCTGAATAATTATTTTCCATATTAGATAGCCAAGAATAAAAAAAACTAATGGACTCTTTAAGGTAAACCTTGAGAGTGAAAGTTCATAAGAACAGTGAAGTGTTAGGATGCTTGACCCGTGAAAAGGATGACTGTGTTTTCTTTCTACAAATGCAGGAAGTAGCCTCAGTAGAAGAGTGTGAGAGCAGTCCTGCAAAAACAAACAGAGCATCATTTGTCAGTGAGCTTAACAGACTTTCTGATCTCCAGATTCAGGTGTTGATGATACTGGTGATGTTGGTGATACTCTTGCCTAAAAATGTTTGGTTCATTCCCAATTTAATCGGTAGTCTGACCTAGTTATGTTAAGCAGCCAATCTGTAATGAAGGCAGAGTATTTGTGTTATCTTCTCAAAGGAGTATTTGGAGAAGTAGGGAAGAACTGAAGGCTGATCTTGAGTGTTCTTCACTGTTTGTATGTATTTAGACATAGGAAGAAGAGTAGGGTTCTCTGTCAGTTATCTGTTGTCAGCTAGGGTTTTTATCAGGCTCCAAGAGAGAAAAGCTGAATTCTTACAAGACTTGAGAGTCTTCAAAATAATTGTGGTATAGCTATGAGAAAGCATTATTTAGGCCTTCACTTCCTATGGGGAAGTAAATTTTTGAAGGGAGGGATTCATGAAGGGGCAGATCATCACTTGTATGTAAGCCTTTTCCTAGTATTGTCTAATCTTGTGTCTTTTTATTAGAAACAGCTGATACATAAAATGTTAATTTAACAAATTATGGCTAGTTGAAATTCAGAGTTATAAAAACAGTTAACATTGTTCTCTGTGTGTGCAGGTAGACTTCTCTTTACACATATCTTGGAAATTTGCAAAGCAGCTTGTAGTTGGTGCAGGGTTTGGAGTTAAAAATTACTAAAGCCAGGAAAGTGTTGTGGAGAGCAGGAAAACAAAAAATACTGAGTGCTAATGTCCCTGCAGCTTGCCCTCCAACTAGTTATGCCTTGGAACTCCTTTCCAGGATGCACATAGGTCCCAGCTTCTGACCTACAAGGGGTGGGGTATATGTAGAGGTAGGAAGGTGAGTGCAAAGACCACTGGAGAAAGAGGGAAGGAACTCTTTATAACTAGTTATAGAGAATGGGTGAGCACTGCATAACAAATGCTTGGTCCCAGATTAAGAAGGAAGGAGACCATCCAGAATATTTAATTTTGCCTTGTTAACACAACTAATTTTTTTTTTTCTTTCTGACTGAGTATTAGTTGATATTACAAGTTAACCTGGATGGCTCTACTGCTGGATAAGCACAAAGAACTTGCTTTCACTTGAATTTGCAAACAGGATTAACAATGATATTCTTGGGTACAGTCTTTTAACTCTGAAAACAAAGAAACTGCCAAGTACTTGTCCTCACTATCAAAAAGTTAGAGAACAGTGGTGGCGTGGTTAAACATAGTGTGTTACTGTACAGTGTTTGGTTTTTATTATATCTTGCCTCTGTTGTTTTATGTGCAAGAAATGCATTTAAATAACATTTTGTTTCCAGAGAGGGAAAGTTTTTTGTCATGTGGGTAAACTTACTATACTGTAACTGTGAATTTTATTGGTGCAGGGAGCTGAGTCGCAATAAAATCAAAAAAATAGATGGACTTACTTTCCAAGGACTGCCAGCTTTGAAATCGTTAAAACTGCAGAGAAATGGGGTTACTAGGCTCATGGATGGTGCTTTCTGGGGATTGACCAACATGGAAGTCTTGTAAGTATCGACTTCTTGCTGAAAGATTCTGCTAATAGTGCACAAAATGAGTAGAACTGCCTTGGTAAAATGTAAAGATGTTTTTGAGTTAAGTTGTTCTAATGTGGTTTGAAAAGTAGCAGTCATTGGCAAATGTGTGGGACAGCACATTCAGAATGCATGTGTACAACTGTAAATGTAAACAGAGGCTAGAGCCATCCAGCCAGTATCAGATACGGGCCTGTGGCAAAGCGTGCATGCTGCTGAGTTTCTGATCCTTATGTCTTTTATCTGTTTGTATGTGTTTAAAGGCAGCTGGACCATAACAACTTAACAGAGGTAACCAAAGGCTGGCTTTACGGTTTGCTGATGCTACAGCAGCTCCACCTCAGCCAAAATGCCATCAGCAGGATCAGTCCTGATGCCTGGGAATTTTGCCAAAAACTCAGTGAGCTGTGAGTAGGTTCTTTTCTATTCCAGTTTTGAAAGCTAGGTACATGCCAAAGCATGAGCTTCTTACCACTAATCTGTGAATTTTTCCTAACAAAGTTTCCAATGTGGCTACAATTTTTTTTGTATGTGAGGCAGTTATATTTTGTTGAAAGAAACTGAAGCCAGCCCTGACTGCTTCATTTCACGGTGGCAGTTGTACTAAAGCTGTAACACAGTCATCTTCAGATGAAATACATTAATCCTTCAGTAATTTGTGAACTGTTGGAAGCGATACATAAGCGGTATGATAAAATGCAATGCAGTAGGTTTTGTGATAGCTGTAAGGGGGAAAAAAAATCTTTCTACCTCCCTTGAATTCACCTGGGTTGAACTGAGTAATAAGCACATTGGCATAAACATGAAAATATTTTTTTTGGTCTTGAATTTGCAGAGATTTGACGTTTAATCACTTAGCGAGGTTAGATGATTCAAGCTTCGCTGGCTTAAGTGTGCTGGTTGGACTGTACATTGGAAACAACAAAGTAAATTACATTGCTGATTGTGCCTTCCGGGGGCTTTCCAGTCTACAGATTTTGTAAGTTGACAAACTCCATTTTTAAGGTCAAAAATCTTAAGAAAAACCCTCTGTGTTTACATATTCATTTTTTCCCTTATGCAATATACAAGAATGTTTTGTTAACTTTTCCAGGTCAGCATGTTTTTCTTGCAGTAGATTTTTGTTGTTGGTGGTTTTTTTTTTCTTCAGAGTAGTTTAGAGAGGGAGAATTTGCTCTTTCATTAAGGCTGTGCATAATGAGTGGTGGTAATTATGATATGAACTTGCAGTAGCGTTATTATGGCAAAGGCATGTCTCCATTTGAAGGCAGCAAACAGCACTACTGCCAACAGCTTTAGGGATCTGGATCCTACTTGTGTCTTAATCAACATTTCCCTCATGGTGGAAGTAGGAAGACAAAACTCAAAACTTATTACTATGGATGCTGATGCTTGTCATGACTAGGCAATTGCTTGAAGCATTTGAGCATTTTTTGAAATAGCATTTCTTAAAAGAAGGGGAAGAAAGATGATAAAATAATGTAAATATATTCCACTTCATTGAAATCATCAAGTGGGATAGGGTAGGATAGGATAGGGTAGGGTAGGATAGGATAGGGTAGGGTAGGATAGGATAGGGTAGGGTAGGATAGGATAGGATAGGATAGGATAGGATAGGATAGGATAGGATAGGATAGGATAGGATAGGATAGGATAGGATAGGATAGGATTAACCAGGTTGGAAAAGACCTTTGAGTGAATCAAGTCCAACCTATCATCCAAAACCATCTAATCAACTAAACCACAGCACTAAGTGCCCCATCCAGGCTCTTTTTAAACACCTCCAGTGATGACTCCACCACCTCCCATTCCAATGGGCAATCACTCTTTCTGTGAAGAACTTCTTCCTAACATCCAGCCTAAACCTCCCCTGGCACAGCTTGAGACTGTGTCCTCTTGTTCTGGTGCTGGTTGCCTGGGAGAAGAGACCAACCCCCACCTGGCTACAACCTCCCTTCAGGTAGTTGTAGAGAGCAATAAGGTCTCCTCCGAGCCTCCTCTTCTCTAGGCTAAGCAACCCCAGCTCCGTCAGCCTCTCCTCATAGGGCTTGTGCTCCAAACCCCTCCCCGGCTTTGTTGCCCTTCTCTGGACACACTCCAGCAAGTCAACATCCTTCCTAAACTGAGGGGCCCAGAACTGGACACAGTACTCAAGGTGTGGGCTGACGGACAGAGTGACATCTCTGCTCCTGCTGGCCACACTATTCCTGATACAGGCCAGGATGCCATTGGCCTTCTTGGCCACCTGGGCACACTGCTGGCTCAATAGCATACCATTAAGCCATCTGTTAGCCAGGTGAATGAAATGGTTGCCATCTAGACTTTGAAAAGGTTTCAGACCCTTGACTTCGAGGAGTTTACTCACATACTCATACTTTGGCCATCTAGCAAAGATGCTGTTCAGAGGGAGATAAAGAGAAGTCAGAGACTTGCAAGGTGTGTAGGAGCTGTTAGATTTACCCTGTACCATTCTTCTCACAAGCCTCTCATCTCTTGCTGCTTTGCAGATAAGTAGGCTGGTGGTGTGGGTGTTGTTGTGTGTAATAATTAATAAATCTGTGTTCTGTGTGTGTTAATTATGAACTTCGAAGGGCATGGGTATATTTTGTTTTGAAGGGGCAACAGCTGATCCCTTCCTATGACACTGCTTCTCTTATGATAGTCTTACATCTGAATGCCCTTGTAGCAATTCTTAAAATTGTTGGGTTTGTGATCTTTCTAATTATCAATGGAAAAAAGTACTAATGCCCTTCCCCCCCCCACCAAACAGGGATCTGAAAAACAATGAAATATCATGGACTATTGAAGATATGAATGGTGCCTTCTCTGGCCTAGATAAACTCAGGAAACTGTGAGTATTGCAAATAATATTTATATTTAATCATTCCTTAAAAAAAGTTAGCTGAGATTGCGTGTGTTTCAAGGGACAAGCCCAACACCTAGTGACGACACAGTCTCAAGCTGCACCAGGGGAAGTTCAGGCTCAAGGCAAGGAGAAAGTTCTTCACAGAGAGAGTTGTTAGCCATTGGAATGGGCTGCACAGGGAGGTGGTGAAGTCACTATCCCTGGAGGTGTTCAAGAGGGGATTGGATGTGGCACTTGGTGCCATGGTTTAGTAGTCATGAGGTGTTGGGTGACAGGTTGGACTCGATGATCCTCGAGGTCTTTTCCAACCTTATTGATTCTATGATTCTATGATATGTTTTCCACAGCTGAGATGTTTGGGGTATTTTTTCCCCTTTCTCCCTTACCATTTTGTTCTTTATAAAATGTTTGGTTTATATACAAGAAATTCCAGATTTTTCAAGTCTAACTTATATGAAATATTGTAAATATTAGTACTAGTTGTGCTTATATAAAAGAAATTCCAGATTTTTCAAGTCTAACTTAAATATTAGGACGAGTTGTGCAAACATATATCAAAAAATGACAATTTTCCCATAATAGGAGGTAATAAGGGTGTTACTTGACAAAGGTGTAATGACAGGGATAGTCTGTGATAATGCAATGCAACTTCCAATGGAAGTGGCTTAATTCACAATATCGGTCAGGGTTGGAAGGGACCACAAGGATCATCTAGTTCCAGCAGGGACACCCCACACTAGATCAGGCTGGCCAGAGCCTCATCCAGCCGGGTCTTAAACACCTTCAGGGACGGGGCCTCGACCACCTCCCTGGACAACCCATTCCAGGGTTTCACCACTCTCATGGTGAAGAACTTCCTCCTCACATCCAGCCTGAATCTCCCCACCTCCAGCTTCCATTCCCCCTAGTCCTATCACTACCTGAGATCCTGAGAAGTCCCTCCCCAGCCTTCTTGTAGGCTGCCTTCAGATACTGGAAGGCCACAATTAGGTCACCTGGGAGCCTTCTCTTCTGCAGACTGAACAGCCCCAACTCCTTCAGTCTGTCCTCCTAGGAGAGGTGCTCCAGCCCTCTGATCATCCTCGTGGCCTTTCTCTGGACACGTTCCAGCACCTCCATATCCCTCTTGTAATAGGGGCTCCAGAACTGGAGGCAGTACTCCAGGTGGGGTCTCACCAGAGCTGAGTAGAGGGGGAGAATCACCTCCCTTGACCTGCTGGCCACACTTCTCCTGATGCAGCCCAGGATCTGATTGGCTTTGTGGGCTGCAAGTGCACACTGAGAGCTCATGTTGAGCTTCTTGTCCACCAGCACCCCCAAGTCTCTCTCCTCAGGGCTGCTTTCCAGCCAGTCCCTGCCCAGCCTGGATTTGTGCCTGGGATTGCCTCGACCCAGGTGCAGGACCCTGCACTTGCTCTTGTTGAACCTCATGAGGTTGGCTTGTGCCCACCTCTGCAGCCTGTCAAGGTCCCTCTGGATGGCCTCCCTTCCCTCCAGCATGTCTGCTGCACCACACAGCTTGGTGTCATCAGCAAACTTGCTGAGGGTGCACTCAATGCCACTGTCCATGTCACCCACAAAGATGTTGAACAAGACAGGTCCCAGGACTGATCCCTGAGGGACTCCACTTGTCCCTGGCCTCCACTGGGACATGGAGCCATTGACAGCCACATTACATTAACATTTTCAAGTGCACATCTATGAAATGAAAAGAAATCGATGTGTATACATTTAGAATAATCCATACCAGAACTGTACACATTAAAACATCTTCTAAAGTTAAGTGTAAAAATCTAAGGCTTTAGTCTAGGAGAATAAATGAGTGTCTTTTAGAGGTGAGACATTTTGCTGCATTGAGGAAAATGGAAATGTGAATGTTAGTTGCAGTTTAGAAATTGCTAAAAGTGCAATTGTTCAGCTAAAAAATGGCTTCAATTTTATTAATCATTTTTACATCATGTGCTTACATTTTTCAGGGTGCTCCAAGGAAACAGGATTAGATCCATTACAAAGAAAGCATTTTCTGGTTTGGATGCACTTGAACACCTGTAAGTAGTAGAAGCATTTAACATTTCACATTTAACCCAGCATTGGAAAAAATTACTTTTGATATTGATGCTAATTGAAATAAGACTACTTATGACTTTGAATAAAATACATTTAAAGTGGTCACCACTGTGATTTTGAGAAGGTTGTTTTATTTTGGAAGTATGCTGAAAATGAGTTTTGGAATTAATGCAGAAGTTGTTACATGTTAAGCATTCTATAAACTTCCTTAATCCTTTAGTTTTTGAGCGAAGGGATTTTTGTATATCACTAAAAGAGCGAACTGTTCCTTTAATCTTTAAGTTTATTAATAGCTCAATAATACACTGATCCCCCAGGGATTAGTGCTGGGCCCCGTCCTCTTCAACATCTTCATCGATGATCTGGATGAGGAGGTCGAGTCAGTCATCAGCAAGTTTGCAGATGACACCAAGTTAGGGGCAGATGTTAGTCAGTTAGAGGGTAGAAAGGCTCTGCAGAGGGACCTCGACCGACTGGACAGATGGGCAGAGTCCAATGGGATGGCATTCAACAAGTCCAAGTGCCGAGTGCTGCACTTTGACTACGGCAATCCCATGCAGAGCTACAGGCTGGGGTCAGAGTGGCTGGAGAGCTCTCAAACAGAGAGGGACCTGGGGGTGCTGATCGACAGCCACCTGAATATGAGCCAGCAGTGTGCCCAGGTGGCCAGGAGGGCCAATGGCATCCTGGCCTGCATTAGGAATAGTGTGGCCAGCAGGAGCAGGGAGGTCATTGTGCCCCTGTACTCTGCTTTGGTTAGGCCACACCTTGAGTACTGTGTCCAGTTCTGGGCCCCTCAGTTTAAGAAGGACATCAAAACACTTGAACATGTCCAGAGAAGGGCAACAAGGCTGGGGAGAGGCCTTGAGCACAAGCCCTATGAGGAGAGGCTGAGGGAGCTGGGATATTTTAGCCTGGAGAAGAGGAGGCTCAGGGGTGACCTGATTGCCCTCTACAACTACCTGAAGGGTGGTTGTAGCCAGGAAGGGGTTGGCCTCTTCTCCCAGGCAATCAGCACCAGAACAAGGGGACACAGTCTCAAGCTGTGCCAGGGGAGGTTTAGACTCGAGGTGAGGAGGAAATTCTTCACTGAGCGAGTCATTCGGCATTGGAACGGGCTGCCCAGGGAGGTGGTTGAGTTGTCGTCCCTGGAGGCGTTCAAGGGGAGACGGGACGTGGCACTTGGTGCCATGGTCTAGTCATGGGGTCTGTGTTGATAGGTTGGACTCGATGATCCTTGGGGTCCTTTCCAACCTAGGTTATACTGTGATACATTATATTTAATAAGTTACTCTTTCTTCCTCCCTCTAATGTTATTTTTCTTGTTTTTATTTAGAGATTTAAGTAACAATGCAATTATGTCAGTTCAAGCAAATGCATTTTCACAAATGAAGAAACTCAAAGAATTGTAAGTTTCTGTCTAAAGACATCACCTCTATTAAATATATATCTCCATATAAGTATAAATAAGAGCTTTGTGAGATGCTACCTGATGCAGCGATAAACTCATTATAATCTCTCTCTGAAGTGATGTAAAAAGGGTATGTCAGTGTTTCAAGGTTTTTTGTTTGCACATGTTGGCTGTGTTTAAGTGAGATAGTGTAGGATAGGAGGTGTTCATTTCCTGCTGCATTTGGTGTCTAGAGTCCTTATTTTAAAATGGCTGATCTCTAATAGGTATTAGATAAGGGAGACTTTGATGTAATGTGCTATAAGATCAGCAGTGCTATCACTGAGGTAAAGCTTATTGGACCAGTGAAATACACTGCTGTAATTCTTCTGTAAAGACCTGGTTGTCAGTGCTTGTAATTGAGTCCTTCTATCTGTCCTGTAGTAGTAGCAAAGGGGCAGATCTTCAGAGAAGTCACAAAGCGGTCACTGGGATGAATGTATTTCTCTAGTGGGTTTTTTTTTTCAACTCACACCCTCTTTTTCTGTTGATCAGTGCAGAAAAACACTGCCACTGTTCCCTGTGTTTTGAGCACAGCTGATTTTTCCTCTTGCAATGTCTGCTCTACTCCTATGAATCTTTTCTAGTCACACGTTATCCTGAGCTGCTCTGTGGGTAATCTGTCAACAAACTAAAGAATAACTAAAAGAAGCTGCTCTCATTATGAATAGAAACTGCCAGAGTATTGTTTGGTGCTTTTCATTTGTTGTTCTCCAGTCTCCTTTGAAATATCACCCTAGCAGCTGGCTGTCTACTTCATCTGGTATTATTACAACACATTGGGTGTCAGAGAGAAAGCAGTGAGTAGCTTTGTGTATTTCAGAGAATCATAGGACAGCTCAGATTAGAAGAGACCTCTAACAGTCATCTGGTCCAAACTGTCATGGAAGAGAGAGCCTAGATGAGATTTTCTAGCACCCTGCCCAATTGTGTCTTGACAATTTCCATGCTGAGGACACCAACATGTCTCTGGGGAGCTTGTTCCACCGTATGATTATTTGCACTGTAAAACATTTCTTACACCTAGACAATATTTCATGCATTCAAAGTTCAGTTTGGTGTTACCCATATTCTGGTGTAGCAGCAGCTGCTCTAAAAAGCAACAACCATGCTTCTAGCCCTAATCAAGGATTTTCTGCCTCTTCTCTTCCTTGAGCTGGATCTGGTTGTATTGCTTGATTAGTTTGCTGAACTCACTCAGCCATCTGCAGAGCAATTGCTGGATCCTGGCACAACAGAAGCAGTAGGAGTACAGTGCTGACTGTTAGGGATTGATAAAGATGATTTTAAGAGTGCCCAATTGTGATGGAATGAGAGGCTCAACTGCTCCAGGAGCTACAAGATATCAAACTCTGAACACTTAAATGAAATAATAATTCAAGATATTTTTTTTCATTGAAACACTTTGTAGACACTCAGTATGTTTGAGGAAGATGTAGAGAGATGGTAAAAAGAGCTTTCCCAGAAGTAAGATTATTTAGTATAAATTCCCATCGAGTAATTTTATTCTGAAGCCCTTTGAAAATAACAGGACAGATACTCATTGCATCAGGATAACAAAAAAATGCTGTGGTTTCTCTGCCTCCTAAGAGTAACAAGAATGCCCCTAGAACTTCAGTGAAAGATGATCTATTTCATCTCAATATGAACTGGTGAGCTGACATCCCTAGCTTTTATCCATGCAGTTTTAGTGTGGAAAAAAGAGCACAGAGACACTCTTCATTTTCTTTGAGAAAAAAAATCAAGAGCTGGTATATCTTCACTTACCTTTAAAGCTGTTTCTGTCCCTAAACCCATAAAGTATTTTTACCACCAGGAACAGGTAGGATTTGAGGGGGAATTTCATTACTGACTCTGGTTTTTTAATGCAATTTTCAAGGGCAATTTCTGAGTTTCTGAGTTTTTGGCCAAACTGAGAACTCTTCTTACTTCAGCTTCTAATTCTAGATGCTTCATAGAAAATCCCTTTGCTTTGTTGTTTGGGTGTTTTTTTGTTTTTCCCCCTCTGTGAATGTAGCTATTCACATAAGTTAGGTAAGCTGATAATCAGGTCTGCATTTGTTATTTCAGCACTTGATTATTTTTCATCTCCCCAAACCCCTTTTTAAATGTCTTCCTCAAGATAAATTCTGACTGGAATGGAAATGAAGGAATGAAATTGTCTCTGAACTTTGATGTTAGCTTTTAGAGTACCTCTTTTCTGATCATAGTTTTTTACCCAAAACACTATGAGCATGCCTAAAAGCTTGGACTCATAACAGAAGCTGAGTGTTCAGGATAACGTCTCTGCTTTGTAGAGTGTAGGAGTCACAACAATGTGTCACCACATCTGAGCTAAGTAATATTAGATTCTTTCTCTTGTGATATATGTATTTAACCTACAAATTCGGATTTGTTACTGACATGCTCGTGTTGATCTATATTACAAACAGAAGAAAAACTACAACCAAACAGGCTTTGAACATAACTCTTTTGTCTTAGGCACTTAAACACTTCGAGTCTCTTATGTGACTGCCAGCTGAAGTGGCTGCCACAGTGGATGTCAGAGAACAACTTTCAGAACTTCGTAAATGCCAGTTGTGCCCATCCTCAGCTGTTAAAAGGGAGAAGTATTTTTGCTGTCAGCCTGGATGGGTTTGTTTGTGGTGAGTATAGTCTTTGTTCCGCATTCCCTTGAACAGATCTTGTTGAGTGCTTTGATTTTTGTTATTGTTTCTTTGAAATGTGTTTATTACTCTTAACAAAATAAAAAGGAGTTAGTATTTGCTAACATTTCCTTTTCTGTTCCTAAACTGTGATGTAGATGCTTAAAGCTTGTGGCTTTGTACAGCATGGAGGGTAACGGTTGTCTGACTTCTATTTCATGTAGATTGTGCTTGCATAGTACCTAGCACAGCACACAAGAGAAAGCTCAATAGTCTGTGGTGGTAAATGTGCCTCTGAATATAAAAGATGGACATTGTTTAGGTAACTATCATTTTTCAGTGAGATGTATTTTGGCAAATGTAGGATGCAGTTTTTGGTTTTGATTGTTTTATGAATCATTTTCATACTTTATGTCCCTTGAGCTTATTGCAGAGCTGAGAAATTTGAAGATGAAATAGCCATGGTGACCTCAGCTCTGGCCTTTTTTTATATGTCTTTGTTGTCCACTTCAAAAATTATTTGAACCATGGAAGTTATTACCTGTATGTAAACTCTCTTTTAAAATATCTGTTTCCTATAGTTATGCTGCTGATGCTTTGTATTTCAATGCATCAGAGAGTAAATGCTAGTAAAATATTTGTAATCTTAAGACTCAAGAATTTGAGGTGATAGCATCCACCTTAAAAATGAAATACCTCTGTATGTATGCAGTAGCATTCATTATCACCTATATATGATGTTCTCCATTTGTAGCAAAGGTAAGCATTCAGAGAAAAGATGTGTGTTTCAGTAGTCTGATATGTTGTGGGAACTTTGAAATTAAAAGCTAACTACATTTTTATCTGTCTTTGTTTTACACATATTTTTCTTACTAAAGAAACTTCAAACTTTATATTCCTTGGAGACAAAACAGTAACCATATTTGTCTTAGTAACTTTGCTCACATAACAAATACAACTGCTTAATTTTTAGTGTTGCCACTCAGAGACTTAGACAGACTGGGAAGCTGGGCAAAGAGTAACCTAATGAGATTTAACAAAGAAAAGTGCAGGGTCCTGCATCTGAGAAGGAATAAATTGCATCAGTACAGGTTGGGAGATGATCTGCTGGAGAGCAGCCCTTTGGAGAAGGACCTGGGAGTCCTGGTGGAAAACAGGTTATCCATGGGACAGCGTATGGCCAAGAAGACCAATGGGATCCTGGGGTGCATTAAGAAGAGCGTGTCCAGCAGATCGAAGGAGGTTCTTCTCCCCCTCTACTCTAGTGAGACCTCACCTGGAATATTGCATCCAGTTCTGGGCTCCCCAGCTCCAAGAGGGATTGGGATCTACTTGATCATCAAGGGACTGGAGCTCTGGGAAGGCTGACACCTGAGGCTTTTTAGTCTGGAGAAGAGAAGACTGAGAGGGGATTTAATATGTGTTTATACATATCTGAGGGCTGGGTGTCAGGAAGGGAGGGACAGCCTCTTCGCAGTTGCACAGTGATAGGACAAGGGGGCAACTACAGCATAGGAAGTTCCACCTCAACATGAGGAGGAACTTCTTTACTGTAAGGGTCACAGAGCACTGGAACAGGCTCCCCAGAAAGGTTGTGGAGTCTCCTCTGGAGACTTTCAGGACCTGTCTGGATGCATTCCTGTTTGACCTGCTCCGGGCAAGGGGGTTGGACTTGATGATCTCTGGAGGTCCCTTCCAGCCCCTGACATCCTGTGTTTCAGTGGGAAAGCAGGCACAGAATATAAAATAGTGTACTTCAATGTTGGTTTTGCGCTTCCTATCAGCAATCTAATGTTTAATATAATTATTGTTACACAATGAGTTGATAGTTTATAATCTAGCTACTGCTGAAAAGGAGAAGATGACATAGTGCAGGAAATAAAAATTACTTGATAGCTAAAGGAGTGTATATGAAGTATACAGCCTTATTATGAGGAGCTTATTCTGGAAAGAAACTAAATTGAGGTATTCAAAGGTAACATCTCTTATTAAACCACAGGGGGCTGTAATCTTTGGTTTAGTTGCTGAATGCCATTATTAATTAATAATTGCAAACACTTTAAGACATATTAGCACAAAGGGATGTACAGAGTTGTTACATGTAATATGTAAAGTAATTGTCAAGCAGAAGTAACTAGAATGTCTTGATACAATCAATGTTTCACTGTTTATTGAATCATTAAATTATGCCATCATTGGAGTATACACAACTTTGCCATAGGAGTTTACAATAGCCACTTTTATAGCATTTTTTTAAGAGGAGTTTTAAGTCTAGCCTGAAATTGATTAAACTGATGTATAATTTATATGAGTGTATAAATGCTGAAAGTACTGCCAAATTGCATTTTTGAAAACAGCTTGGAGATGGGAGGGGTTTACCCTAAATTTGTTGAAGACAAGCATGTGTTAGGCAGGAATTCCATATCTGTGAAACTAGAAACACACAAAGTCTTTGCGTGTTGTGCTTCCTGAGATCGTGTCTTTCAAGTTGAAACAAACCATGAGGCATTTCTGCACTGAAGGTAACAGTGGAAGAATAGCAGAACAGATGCTTTTTTGGCATGCATTAATTACTTCAAGTTGACATAGTGATGCTAGAAGAGTACCATCTAAGTGATTAATACCTTATTTAATATTGCATAGTTGTAGAAGCACAGAAGTGTTTATGTTGGAAGAGCCCTTTAAAATCACTGAGTCCAACTGTTAACCTAATGCAAGACAAGTCCACCACTAAGCCATGTCCTTCAACACCAGACCTACATGTCTTTTAAATCCTTCCAGGGATGGTGGCTCAACCACTTCCCTGAGCAGCCTGTTCCAATGCTTGTCAACCCTGTCAGTGAAGAAATGGTTCCTAATATCCAAACTTAACCTGCCCTGGTGCACCTTGAGGACATTTTATCTTGTCCTATTGCTTGTTACTAGGGAGAAGACACTGATCATTGCCTCCCTGTAACCTCCTTTCAGGTAGTTGTAGAGAGTGAGGTGGTCTCCTCTCAGCTTCCTTTTCTTCAGGATCAACAACCCCAGTTCTCTTAGCCACTCTTTGTAAGACTTGTGCTGTAGGCCCTTTAGCAGCTTTGTTGCCCTTTATTGGACATGCTCCAGCACTTCAATTTCTTTCTTGTAATAGTTCAGGCTATCTGCACTTTGCCCCCTCCCCTTCTTCTGGAGGTTCTTCAAGGAAATAACACTTTGACCTTGATATGTTGTTCCTACACAAATGAAATGTAGGGAGGCAAAGGTGCTAGCTTGCTAGGTAAAACCTGACTCTCCACAGTGCAGGTAAGATCTGCACTAAGAAGTATTTGGGGCCCAGGGCTTTTCCTGTATTCCCTATGAAGTTTGGGCCTGTGTGTTTGTCAGGAGTTACAAGACATCTTGAAACCTGGGACTGCACTAAGGCTTTTGCATTGTGGAGACTAAGCACTTGCCCGCTTGTTTTGTGCATTCAATATATGCACAGTTGACAGAATCAGTAGTTCAGAAGGCAGCTAATTCACCAAATGCTAATTTGGAGGTAACTTTCCAACAGTAAAGGCTAGCATCTTTTGAAATCCTTGTGTGTTACCCTGTATAAAGGATCTTTAGCAAAGCTGTGTTTGTAAGGTGGACAAACAGCCCCGGATCACTGGAGGAGTAACTTTTTTATGGGTTTGGGGAAACCCCTTAACTTGCAGTTTCTGATAGTAGAACAACTGTACTTTAAAGAAAGAAAAACTCAGAGCAGCCTGAGGTATTGTAAAGATCACAGAATCACAGAATGTTACGGGCTGGAAGGGACCTTGAAAGATCATCTAATCCAACCCCCCCACCAGAGCAGGATCAGCTAGACCAGATCACACAGGAACACATCCAGGCAGGTTTTGAGTATTTCCAGAGAGGGAGATTCCACAACCCCTCTGGGCAGCCTGTTCCAGTGTTATGTCACCCCCATAGTGAAAATTTTTCCCCTCATGTTTTGATGGAATTTCCTATGCCTCAACTTCCACCCATTGTCCCTTGTCCTGTCATTGGATATCCCCAAGAAAAGCCTGACTCCATCCTTTTAGCACTCACCCTTTACATATTTATAAACATGAACAACGAGGTCATCCCTCAGTCACCTCCTCTCCAAACTAGAGAGACCCAGCTTCATGACTGGCATTCACAACAGTTCTTGTGGATGTCAGGGGTAGATCTCTCCTCCCTGGTGCTGCCGTTGAACAAAATGTACATGCATTCTGCTTTTAAATGTGCTTGCTTTTCAGTAAGAGATGACTTGGCACAATAAACTCACGAGTATAGCCCTAAGACTAAAGTAATTTAAGACAAAAGCATTGTGTATCCTTTTTATAAATACCTGACTCTTTGCTCAGACACATAAAGCAAGGCTTGCAAACTCTAAAAAGATCCTTAAGGCTCACATGTTTTTTCTTTTTCTCTGTGTTGCATTTTCTCCCCTCTGTGCAGATGATTTTCCTAAACCACAGATCACTGTCCAGCCAGAAACCCAGTCAGCAATCAAAGGCTCCAATTTGAGCTTTGTATGTTCGGCAGCCAGCAGCAGCGATTCCCCAATGACTTTTGCATGGAAGAAGGACAATGAATTACTGCAAGATGCTGAAATGGAGAATTACGCCCACCTCCGGGCACAGGGGGGTGAAGTGATGGAGTACACTACCATCCTTCGGCTGCGCAATGTGGAGTTCAGTAATGAAGGGAAATACCAGTGCGTTATTTCAAACCATTTTGGTTCATCCTACTCTGTCAAAGCCAAGCTTACAGTGAACAGTAAGTATTTAGTCAGTTACTTTTTGCTCGCAGACTCAAAGTAGAATGATTTAATCAAGATGTGTAAACATAGTGGGGGTTTTCCCCCCCCCTATTGTTATTATTTGTGTCTTGTAGAAGATCCCTTAATAGACTGAGATTTATCTCTTTCCAAGATTACTATTTGGTTTTACATCTGGCCCCACTCCATTGAACCACAGTATAGTTAAAAAACCAAACAGACCAAATTTGTAGCAAATCTGCCAAAGTCTGTGTAATGATGGAAAAACAACCTTTCCTTCACAGGAGTTAAGAGGTGTATTTTGTTTCAAGGTATTATGAAAGGTCATGTAGGAGGCTGTTAGCAGAAATGAGGTTTTGATGGCAGTCTCACATTTCACAACTGCCTCTCTTTCTCTTTGCTGGTTGCTGATAAATTTAGGTTGTATGCTTCACCAGCATTTTTGAGACCAAGAAGAATGTTAAGAAAATGTTGTGAAAGAAATTAAAAGTGTGTGTTTCACTTACTCATTTGGTATCACTAACTTTTTTTTCCTCTTAGTGCTGCCTTCATTTACAAAGATCCCCATGGACTTAACCATCCGTGCTGGGGCAATGGCACGTTTGGAATGTGCTGCAGTTGGGCATCCTGTCCCACAGATTGCTTGGCAGAAAGATGGTGGAACAGATTTTCCTGCAGCACGCAAGAGGCGCATGCATGTCATGCCTGAAGACGACGTCTTCTTTATTGTTGATGTGAAGATCGAGGACACAGGCGTTTATAGCTGCACAGCCCAAAACACTGCCGGCAGCATTTCGGCTAACGCGACCTTAACAGTGCTAGGTAAGATGCTGGCAATTCTTAATGGCATAATCTCCTCGAAGAGCAAAACTGGTATAGAATCATAGAATGGTCTGGGTTGGAAGGGTCCTCTGAAGGTCACCTAGTCCAACTCCCTCTGCAGTAAGCAGAGGCATCCTCAACTAGATCAGGCTGCCCAGAGCCCTGTTGAGCCTCACTTTGAATATCTCCAGGGATGGGGCCCCAACCAACTTCCCTGGGCAACCTGTTCCAGTGTTCCATCACCCTCATGGTAAAGCACCTCTTCCTGATATCCAATCTAAATCTGCTCTTCTCTCATTTGAAGCCATTGTCCCTTGTCCTGTAACTGTTGTAGATGGAAAATATCTACTCCAGCACATCATCGCTATTATGATGCAAAAACAATGAAAGTTAGTTGTGTCTCACTGTGTGTACATAATGTCTGATATGTGAGAATGGAAAAAGGGGCTGCTAGTTTTGCTTAGAGACGGGAGATTTTTAACTTATAATTTTCTGACATTTTGTTAACTCTTTTTATTTTAGTTCTCTGCAATCTTGACCTATGATTTGGCCTTTTTACCTTCTAAGGTATTCAAGCATCTAGGTCTGATCGATTGACAAGTAAACAGTAGGCTCGGAGTTCAAATTCCTTGAGTGTGTTTTTTTTCTGAGAATGAGAGTAAGCTTCATTAGGCTTTACTGATGCATTTAATTTAGTTTTTCCTCTTGAGCTGTGAAGGAAAAGGACATGTTCTCATTCTTTCAGGGTCATTTAAAATATAAGGCTTATTTTTTCTTCTTTCAGAAACCCCATCATTTTTGCGGCCGTTGCTGGATCGAACTGTAACAAAAGGTGAAACTGCAGTCTTGCAGTGTATCGCTGGTGGTAGCCCACCACCCCGGCTCAACTGGACCAAGGATGACAGTTCCCTCGTGGTAACAGAAAGGCATTTCTTTGCTGCAGGCAATCAGTTACTAATTATTGTGGATACAGATGTGGAAGATGCTGGAAAATACACTTGTGAAATGTCTAATACACTTGGAACGGAACGGGGCAACATCCGCCTTAACGTAATTCCTACTCCCACCTGTGATTCTCCTCAAAACAATGTTCCATCGCTTGATGATGATGGATGGGCCACAGTTGGCATTGTGATCATAGCTGTGGTTTGCTGTGTGGTGGGCACTTCCTTGGTGTGGGTGGTCATCATCTACCACACCAGAAGGAGAAATGAAGATTGCAGCATCACAAATACAGGTGTGTAAACTGAAGGTTTACCTTGGAAAGGGAAAAAGAAAAGGTTTATGGTTCCTGCATTATTGCAGGAACATTTGTGTGCTTTGACTCAGAGTTTGAAGGATGAATTACTTGTTACCTTCAGCAGTTTGCTGACAAGTTAAAAAATTCTAATGCGAATTCTGAGGTGTGCTGATGCCTTTTGTGTGTGTTTTGCACCCCCACAGATGAAACAAATTTGCCTGCTGACATCCCAAGTTACCTGTCATCCCAGGGCACACTGGCTGAAAGGCAGGATGGATATGGTTCATCTGAAAATGGCAGTCATCATCAGTTCCTCACATCTTCCATGGGGGGGTATTTTTTGCAGCAGAGAGACAGTAATGGTATGTGTAAAATATTAAGCAGACTTTCCCTGTTGGTTGAGTAGCCACAGTTTGGCTATTGTCTTTCTGACTAATAGAAATAACACTAAAGAAATGTCTTCAGTGCAGTTTAAGAGAGGATGTTAAATTTACTGCTTCAACAAGATAGTAACAGAGACTTGGTTCTGTTCACTCAAATAGCATTGTGGCTTTAAGTCATTAAGTTTGTCTCTACTTTCAAGGGTAAGTTTAAGCTGATGGGCACATTTCTAAACCAAGAGTATCCAAAAGGAATTAGGGTAGCATTTCTTCCTCTGTTAGGACATGAAAAGGATGCTTTTAATAGAATGTAGGCATGAGTGGTAATACTGGTGTAACTTCAGTATAATACAACTGATGGAGCTTCTCTGCTAGAACAGTTATTAGGATCAGAGTCAATAAAGCTTACTGCAAGTTAAAAGCTTCCATATTTAGCATTTATACATCTGGCCCCTGAGAATCCAGAACATTCCTGGACTAGGTAGGAAAAGGCATGTTGCTCTGGGAAGGAATTGTGGCTGAGGTACTGTCAGGAGTTGGGGCAAATGAGAAGGGAGCAGCTGGCGAGATAGTTCTGCATTGTAGGGTAGTGGGAGGAGCAGCTTCTTCATGAGGCAAGTACCACAGACCATGTCCACAGCTTTCAAGAACTGTTGAGCTGAAAGTCAGTATAGCTGTTAGGGCAGCCCGTAATTCCCTCAGATTCTGCCACCTTGGGTCTGTCTCATTAGCACTCAGTGCTCCAAAAGGTGGCTCTGTGACAGAGCATGAGTCTAGCTTCCAGTGCTTTAGAGGGAGGAATTCCCTAGATCTGGTTCCTGGGATTGAGTTTGTTCTGTAACCTAGAGACTGTATAATGAAGCAGCGTGACTCATGCTCTGTCAGGCTAATTAACTGAACACTTGCTAGAATTAGAATCTTCATCAAAAGGTTAAACTCGAAGTACACTGTGAAATTTTGTTGGAACAGATTAAGTTCTTAAAAGAACAAAACTTACTTGGGAAACTAGAAGATGAAGTTTAAGAAAAGACCATACACTGACATGTCAGTTTTATTTTTAAGGCATTTGCCATCTAGATAACAGCAGTGAAACAGACTTGGAGGGTGTTGCAGATCCATTCCTCTGCCACTATCTGGGGACTTCAGGGACCGTGTACTTAAAAGGAAACACATACGGCTCTGAGGCCTTTGAAGCCTACAATGCAAGTAAGTCAGGGGTAGGATGGGGAATTCATTATATGATCTTGTGCTATCACAGATGTGTATAAAACCAATTTTTCATTTTCTGTAGGTTGCAACCCTGACCAAGAACAAAGAACAGCATGCCTGGACCCCTATGAGTCTGGATATTTAAAGAAAAAGGAATGCTATCAATACTCACCTCCACTGGAAGATCCCTTTGACCAGTGTGTTAGCATTATTGGGATGCAGGCAGCAAATAGCAAATTGATTAACTCCATTTATACTCAGAATGAAGGAAGTGGACTGAAAAGCAAAAGTCTGAACTCAGACACGTTTGATTTAAACAGATGTTTGGAACCCTCATCTGTTATCAGTAACAGCACTTTCATGGGTATGTTCTAGCTATTGGTTTTTATTCAAGCTTCTGGTATCCTTACTGCCTCATTTTCTACTTCCAGCACTAAGCCAAACTGATTTCTCAGCTTTTTATTTCCCAGTCTTTGACTAGGTAATTCTGTGGTCGTTTTTAGATGCTCATACAGAGAGAGTTGTGAAAAAAAAATTATTGAATGCAATTTTGCAAAGGCTTCTTTTTGCAAGTGTCTGTGAATTTAGTAAGATAATGTGGCATGTGGAATACAAATACTTTAGAAATGAGGAGAGGAGAGAGAGAAAGTATCTGGCAAAAGGCTTTGTGAGTTCTTGACATTTTGCCTGTGTTCTTGTCTTTTTGCTTTCTTCCCCTCTCTCCTTCCTAATTTGTGGTGCTGCAGTATCTAATTTTTTAAGGCTCACCAAACTGACCTGTGCACATAGGCTTGCTGTCTCTTCTCTGCAGTGCAGTTGGATGCCCCAGAACTCAGGGTGCTCTCTGGTCCTCCTGTGAGCCCTCTTCTGTTCCTCTGGAATCCTGACTTCTAAGAACCATTAGATACAATGTCCCAAGTATTTGAAGTTCAGGAACAGAAGAGCGATTACAGTAAAACTGTATGATGAGCATATTTAGATCACCTGGAGATTTTGGACATGGACCCGATGGAGTGTGTTCAGAGGAGCACCACAAAAATCATCAGAGGGCTTGAGCACCTCTCTGGTGAAGACAGGCTAAGAGAGCTGGGATTGTTCATCGTGGAGAAGGGAAGGCTCTGGGGAGACCTTATAGTGGCCATCCAGTACCTGAAGGGGGCCTACAAGAAAGTTGGTGAGGGGCAATTTACAAGGGCAGGTAGCACTAGGACAAGGGGCAATGGTTTTAAACTAGTGAAGGGTAAGTTTTGATTGGCCATTAAGAAGTTCTTTACTATGAGGATGGTAGAACAGATTGCCCGTGGAGGCCCCATCCCTGGAGACATTCAAGGTCAGGCTTGATGGTGCCCTGAGCAACCTGATCTGATTGGGAATGTCTCTAGATGACCTCTAAAGGTCCATCCCCACCAGTGCACTCTGATGTCATCAGTGTTGTGGTTCTCATCTTTTAATATAGCAGGCAGATTTCCATAAATATTCAGATACTTACTTAAGTACACCATAACAAACTTCAGGTATACCAAAAGTCTTGCCTGGCAGGCAAAAGGTGTGCAGGGTTCCAGGATGGCTCAGGGCAGGTGGGGAGAGTTGTTCAACTCCAGTGTGTGAAGATATATAACATGGTGAGCCAGAACTGTTTACCCTTCAAAGCAAGGCACTGTGGAAAAAATGCTCTACCCCTCTTTTGTACTTCTTTCCTCATGATTTATATGACAAAATGTTGCTGAAGTTTTAATTCAGACTTCACAGTTTTGATCCAGATTTCAGGGAGAGGTAGGGGGAAGGAAAAGAGTATTGCTTCACCTTTGAAGCTACCTAAAATGCTTTTGTCCCTGTGATATCTGAGCACCAAGTGCAGCCCTCTTATGGATTATTTCCTGGCTGGTGTGTCAGCATAGTTGATGAAGGTCTGGGCCTACTCATTCTGCAAGGGAACCTGGGGAAATGTGCATCACTGGGCTCTTTGTTCTCAGGGGATGAGGAGGGAGGTACAAGCTATGAAGTTTTCCCCCTGCAAAAGCCAGATGTTTGGACTGCAAAAACATTGCAGATCTGTGCCCTGACATCTTACAGAAGCCCTGGGACTAGAGGGCCTCCTGGCTGTTTGCCACTATTTCTGTGGTGGGGCTGTGCAGATAGGGCTTTATCACCTGCAGAAAGTAGTTCTACTGTATGGGGGGGTACTGAGGAGTTAAGGCAGCGTCAAGGACTCATATTCCCCTTCCTGCCCTAAAATCTATGCAGAGCTACATTCTGAGCTATTACCCCACCCACCTTCATTCCCTTGAATGATTCATAATAATTAGTCCTCTTCACTCAAAGAATCTATGGTTAGATCTTAAAGATGGTGGCTGTGGAAGAAGTCTTACAGATCTCTTAAGTTGTGGATTCACTTCTTTAGCATCATTATCTTCAAATTGAACCCCACTTTTGCCTCTGCCATCACAATGAAGATGAAAGCTGGAATTACCATCACGAGATGCATAAGCCTGAAAGTTCACTAATGGGATTTTATTTTGTTTTAGACAGGATTTGTTGGTAGGTTAGAGGAACATCTTTCCATATTGTGATAGGAATAAAACTGCTTTGTAAATCATTAATGCAAATACAGACCTTGTCCAAATCCGTTTTTAGTAACTCCTCAGATTACAGTTTTGCT
Organism: Melanerpes formicivorus; assembly: GCF_026170545.1. Taxonomy (NCBI): domain Eukaryota; kingdom Metazoa; phylum Chordata; class Aves; order Piciformes; family Picidae; genus Melanerpes; species Melanerpes formicivorus. The sequence goes on along the minus strand of NW_027142599.1, from coordinate 63,415 downwards.
TCAAACTTCTAGCAATTAAGCAAAACTAGAAGCAAAAGCTAGAAGCAAAAGCTAGGATTTTGGGTGCAATATCTATTAATGATTGTAGTGTTATCAATAAAAACTGAGGACTTCAAAATCTGCCTGTGGCACGTTGTCCTCTGAAAATAAGTCTTTTGATTGTCACAGACACTGTGACTTGCTATGGCCAAATCTTCCTTCAGTGAAAAAAGCAAAGGCCCATCCTGCAGCTTGTCAATGGTGAAGTGAGAGGCACAATAATTATTGTCTGGCTAGTAAAGCCTAATTATTAGTAAATGTTCTGCTGAAATGCCAAATTCTCTTTTGTCATATGTTTTTCCCTATGTGGAAAGACTGAGGGAGCTGGGATTGCTAAGCCTAGAAAAGAGGAGACTCAGGGGTGACCTTATCACTCTCTACAACTACCTGAAGGGAGGTTGTAGACAGGCAGATGATGGTCTCTTCTCCCAGGCAGCCAGTACCAGAACAAGAGGACATCACAGTCTCAGGCTGTGCCAGGGGAGGTTTAGGTTGGATGTTAGGAAGAAGTTCTATACAGAGAGAGTGATTGCCCATTGGAATGGGCTGCCCGGGGAGGTGCTGGAGTCGCCATCATTGGAGGTTTTCAAGAGGAGACTTGATGGGGTGCTTGGTGCCATGGGTTAGCTGTTTGGGTGGGTTGGATTGGTTGATGGGTTGGACACGATGATCTTGAAGGTCCCTTCCAACCTGGTTTGGTTTATTCTGAAATGAAATATTCTGTTTATTCTGAAAGATCAGAGGGCATGGCCTGAAGCTGTGCCGGGGAGGTTTAGGTTGGACGTTATGAATCACTTCCTTGGGGAAAGGGGAATCAGACACTGGAATGGACTGCCCAGGGAAGTGGTGGAAAGTGGAATCAGACACTAGGAGGAATACCAGGGAGGTGGTGGAGTTGCCATCCCTGAAGGTGTTTAAGGCAAGACTGGATGTGGCGCTCAGTGACATGGTCTGCTTGCTGTGATGGTGCTGGGTCATAGGCTGGACTTGATGATCTTGGAGGTCTATTCCAGTCTTGGTGATTCTGTGAGTCTGTGATTATACTGAAATCATGTGACTGTTCTAGCCAATTGTAAGCAAAGGGATCTACAGGTATGAATGGAAAATTTGGCTAGTGGGACCTGTTATCAATGGGAGATAGCAACCAGCAAAAGATTCCCCGGTGGGAAGATGTGGTGTGGCCCTATGCATGTTGTGGTTGCTTATGTGTGTCTTGTCACCACCCAGTATCCTGAGCCAACCCTGGGCAGTGGGGGAGGCCGTTCTAAGATTCAAAAACTTTCTTGGAGTAAATAAAACTGAACTGATGCCAAGCAGCTGATGAGTTGGGTTTATTAGATTGTACTGGAACAGGGAAAACGGGGAGAAAGAGGAAAGGAAAAAACACAGAGAGAATTAAGTAAAAGGAAAAGAAAGATATCATCACCCTTGGTTCCCACAAGGTCTCATGGGCATAGTCCAAGTTCTTGATGGCGGGTGTACATTCTTTCAGTGTCTTCTGTGGTAGATGCAAAGCCTAGACACCGGAAGCTGTGGTCCTTTTATGCCCCTTTGGCAGTGGGGCAGCCTCTCCAAGTCATAGAGGTATGCACGAATGCGGTGTGCACATTGGCCTTTCAGTGGCGCTGTTGCAGTGGTTTTAAAATAATGAAAGAGGGAATTCCCTCTGCCACAGCAATGTTCTCTTATCGATGTTAAGCCGTTCTGACAGCACGGCAGCTCTCCTGGAGAGATATTAAGCCTATCAAAACCACCACTCTTGTCTATTCAGACCAGGTAATGTCACACCTTGTTTGAGACAATAGAGTAATTAGGGGCTATCAGCCCTGCCCTGCGACATGCATTGTTTTAAGACAATAGAGTCATTAGACTCTGACATGTGTTTGTTATTTTTGCTGAGCTGCACAGCAGATTTCGTGTGTCATTCATTCACTGAAGAACAAAACAAAGAGACTGTTGTGACTTTTGCATTAGAATGTGTCTTGTGATATGTTTGCAGTTTGATCTGTGTGCCCCCTTCCCCCCCTCATCACCCTCCTCAAATTAAAATGGGCATGGGAGTAGTCTAAAAACAAATGAAAGAAGTTGTGTGTGGCTGTGCATTTAATTTGGAAACCTTTTTAATGTCAGGCGGCAGAATCTTGCCTTGTGCTTGTGATCACACAGATGTTTTCTTTTAGGGGTAAAATAACAGTTAAGTAAAATCACACTTTGGTGAACTGCAGAGGGGATCTGGACAGGCTGGATTGATGGGCTGAGGTCAGTTGGGTGAGGTTTAGCAAGGCCAAGTGCTGGGTCCTGCACTTGGGTCACAACAACCTCATGCAACGCTGCAGGCATGGGGCAGAGTGGCTAGAAAGCTGCCCAGCAGAAAAGGACCTTGGGGTGCTGGTTGACAGCTGGCTGAATATGAGCCTGCAGTGTGCCCAGGTGGCCAAGAAGGCCAACTGCATCCTGGCCTGTATCAGGAATAGTGTGGCCAATGGGAGTACAGAGGCAGCACCTTGAGTACTGTCTTCTGTTTTGGGCACCGCAGCACAAGGGCCTGCAGAACAAGTCTTGAGGAGAGGCTGAGGGAACTGGATTTTTTAGTCTGGAGAAGAGGAGGCTGAGGGGAGACCTTACAGCTCTCTACAGCTGTCTGAAAGGAGGTTGGAGTGAGGTGAGGGTCAGTCGTTTGTCCTAAGTAACTAGCAATAGGACAAGGGGAAGTGGCCTCATGTTATGCCAGGGGAAGTTTAGATTGGATACTAGAAAGAATTTCTTTACTGAGAGAGCAGTTGACACTGGAACAGGGTGCCCAGAGGAGATGGTGGAGTCGCTGTCCCTGGAGGTGTTTGAAAAAAAGGTGTAGATGTGGCACTTCAGAAGAAGCTTTAGTGAGCATGGTTGGGTTGACAGTTGGACTTGATGATCTTAGAGTTCTTTTTCAGCCTTAATGATTCTATGAACTTTTGCTTGCATTTTAATGTGCAGCCCCGAGTGAGACAAGACAGTTAGCCTAAGTATTTCTGTACATTTGCTGTCTTTCAGGAACATTTGGAAAGCCTTTATGGAGGCCTCGGCTGGACTCTCTTTCAAGCTGTAGACAGCCAGCAAATCACCCACCAAAACCCTCCTCTAATAATCCTCACGCCTCACTGATCTTCAGTGCGGAGGCAGATGAAGATGGAAAGGAAAGGACAGTTTCCAAAGGAGAAGATAGCGTTTATACTTACAAACAATCCTTTGAAAACTTTAGGACTTCTACTTTCCAATCCTATGATTTGGATACATAGCTCCTTTTGGACCTGCCATTGATTGCTGGAACCAAAGAAACACTTTGCATACTACTACCTCAGCGTGGAGTTCTATTTAACAAGTGATTAAGGCGAAGAAGAAGGGAAGAAGGCAAGCACATGATGCCATGAACTCAGAACAAATAAAGGCCTTTTGTTTTGGTTTGTTTTGTTTTAAATGCAAATAAAACACAATTGCCAGAACACCCTTATGTTTTAATACAGGGAAAACATTCCTTCTGAAAATACTTTCTTTTATGCAAATAATATCTTTTGTAAATGAATGGTGTAAATAATACAGCCTATGTATTTCTATGTCAGACTTCATTTTATTGAAATGAGTAATAAACCTTCTAATTTTGTACTGTTACTTGTACCTTTTTACGAATGGCAACTCCGTGCTGTTTGCAGGTATCATGCATCTGATTTGCACATGACTTTTAATAAACTATGCTGCCTTGTGGTCTCAGACCAACATTAGTGTATGAGGCACGAGCAATGTGGATTGTTTTTGTAGATAGCGTTGCCTTCTGTTACGTGTTCCCACCTCCATTTGGCTAAAACTTGTCTCTTTAGATTTACTGTGTTCAAGAAGTTCAACTTCTGAGAGTGGCTGTGGTCCTGCCATGACCAGTGGTAAAGTGAATTGATGCAATTTGTGCCAAAGTAAGTATGCAAATCTTCCCCTTTGTGCATTCCTCCTGTCAGACGTTTCCATTCACACATCAGTGTGCAAATTGTGTGTGTGCTTCTGGTGGAGGACATGCACAGGAAGTGCAAAATCTATGTCAAGCTATTTAGTAGAAGAAGAAAAAAAGGTACTGGATATCTGCCTGGTAGCACCACTCTTTTCCAAGTGGCTGAATGTTAAGTGTTTGCCAAATATGCAGTGCATGCCCAAGTCTTTGCTTTCCCATAGCCTTTCTCCCTCTTTCTTTTCTTTTTTTTTTGCTTCTGCAGCCAGTTCCACACCCAGCATGAGAAGGCAATCCAAGTACAAGATAATGTTTTCTTTACATTTTAACTCATGCTTCTGCTCTTTACTCAGCTCTCCTTTTCTGTTTATAGATGAGATCTGTGCTTTGTTCAGTTGCTCAGTCAAGTTGAGCAATTTGTAATTCTTGCTGGAGTAGATTTGCAGTAATGAGCCCAGTGCCTTTAACTATAGTAAGTCAGAGAACAAGGGTAGTTAAAACTAAGTGAAAACACTCTAGTTTGTTTTTCTGAATACAGATGCCTCCTATTCTAAAAAGGTGTGAATCCTGTGGTCATCACTGCATTAAAACAGCAAGACTCCAAAATGGTTAATATTACAGGACATCACCTTTTAAAATCTGCCTACTTTGAAGGTGCAAGCTTGCATGGTTGCCAAATTGCTTCTTTTAAACTAAATTAAAAGCAGCTGTTAGAGTAGGCCATCGCAGACATCGTGGCTAAAGCCAGAGCAATGGTTTAGCTGCCTGGTGTAGCTGAGCTAAGGGCTTTTTGTTGTTTGTAAGCCAGAAACCTGGTGCCCACATTGCGATGCAATTTCCCTTTAATTTGGGCACCAGCATTAGACACAGGAAGTTAATCCATTCTTAGTCACTGGTGGTCTAAGTGTAGAGAATGGATTTAGCGTGCTTCAGTTGATCATATTGCCAGATTTTCTGACTCTCATTGTTAATTTGTCTCTATTGCTGCCAGATGTGCTCGTGTGGTGGCAGACGCTGATATGGGTATTTGATTATAATTAACTGCATTTTGAAAGAGATTAATTTTTCCAGGGTTAAACACAAAGCTGTAAGTCAACGAGACAAGAAGTCTTAAATTATGTTTAGTCAATGCCTCTCCTTTTTCTCTCCCTCCCCCCGCAAGTGACTTTGGTGTATTTAGGAAGAAGAGTTGGGGGCTTTGGTAACTTGTGTTTGGAACTGCACATTGTTTTTTGATCAAAACCCCCCAAAGTTTAAAAGAAAACAACCCACATCTTTCATTTCAGAGCTAATATTTATCCTTAAAGGTCCATCATGAAAAATAAACTTCCAGTTTGTTTTCTGTAGTAAGGGAAGTTTGGGAATGGTAGCAATGTAATTTTATTCACAGTATCACAGTATTGCTAAGGTTGGAAGAGACCTCGAGGATCATCAAGTCCAGCCTGTCACCACAGACCTCATGACTAGACCATGGCACCAAGTGCCACGTCCAATCTCCTCTTGAACACCTCCAGGGATTGTGACTCCACCATCTCCCTGGGCAGCACATTCCAATGACTAATGACTCTCTCAGTGAAGGACTTTCTCTTCACCTCAAGCCTAAACTTCCCCTGGTGCAGCTTGACACTGTGTTCTCTTGTTCTCCTTCTGATTGCCTGGGAGAATCAGCCTGTAGCCCCCTCCTGGCTACAGCCACCTTTCAGGTAGTTGTAGAGGGCAATGAGGTCACCCCTGAGCCTCCTCTTCTCCAGGCTAAACAATCCCAGCTTCCTCAGCTTCTCCTCATAGGGCCTGTGCTCAAGGCTTTTTCACCTCCTCTCTTTAAGTGCTCTTTTTTTGATTCACTGTTGAAGAGTATAACGTTCCTAATCTTCCAAGGACAGGGATCTCAATACTCAAGTAAATGTTCAGGGTCAGTGACTGAATTTTAAGTGCTCCCCGTCAAGTTTCATTTAGTATCCTAAAAATACAAAAGACTTAAAAATGTGATGCTTTAAATATCCAGAAATGGAAATGAGTGCTCCTGAGTCCGAGTTTTGATGTAGTAAGTTGATTGTACTTAAATACAGTGGCAATCTGTAACTGCAAGATACTTGCAATATCTTAATAGTTCTTTTTAAGACCACAAAAGTAACCAAACATCTGGTTTACAGGCTTGGAAGTTACTTGCCTTTCTTCCCACCCCCCACTTCTTTTCCCTCTGAAGATCCAGACGTCAGGGAGCTGGTAGCTTGATATTTACACAGCTGAAAGCTAAATCATAAGTCGATGTGATGGGGAAATAAATTGCAGCTAAGACTGGGTAAAGCTTGCCCTGCATCTTAGAGGCTTAGAATGAGACACAAGTGTTGCTGAATGCCAGAAGAGAGATTTTGCAGTTTTATGACCAGCATCAGCTGGAATCTTGTCCTGGACTCAGTTGAAAATTGTAAAAGGTAATTCAAAGGCAGCACTCTCTTAAGGCTTCACACAACAAAATGTTTTGCCTGATGAACTCAATGCAAACCGTTGCTGAGGTACAGTTTCTGCGAGCTCTAAATAATGATTTTAATATTTTTGAAAGAAAAAAATGAGTTAGTTGGTTACCAGAATCTCAAGGAGGATTTCCTAACCGAATAACCTAAATGCGTGCCTGAGATGACACTGGGGGATACCTGTGTAGTTTCCTAATTGAAAACTGTTAGTTACCTTAGTAGCCCTACAGAAGTTTGTGAACAAATAGAATTCTATTCAGTATCAGTAAGGTTGGAAGAGACCTCAAAGATCATCGAGTCCAACCTGTCACCACGGACCACATGACTAGAGTAGGGAGGACACTACTGCCCACTGCAGGTTTGAACTCACAACCTTCCCATTAAGAGTCTTATGCACTACCAACGGAGCCACAGCACAGCACTATTCTGTACTTCACTGGAAATGGATCTTGACAGTGCCACAGTGGCAAAGAGTTAAGCCCAAATTTTCTGCAGTAGAATATTGCTGCTTTTCTAACTGAGGACTCATTAGTATAACCAAATTTTTCTTCTTTCAGTCTAGGGGACTCTTGAACACTTAGGTCTTACTCCTTCAACTGCTTCAAAGAAGCTTAAAACTAAGACTTAAGATTCAAGATGCATTAAACTCACAGAGATTTATCCTGCCAAGGCAGGAGCATAATTGGGGATTGTGTTTCTTTTCTAGTGTAAATGCAAGCAGAATTTTTTCTTTCTGCTTGCAAGACTTCTCATTGCAGATGTGACACATCTCAGGGAATTACATTTTCTCAGTTAAGTCTTCCTTATTTTCTCACTTTATGTACTGCTTTGTCATAGAGAACGCCTGACTAGATGGATTCTGGTTTAGCAGCAGTGTGAAATTATTAAGAAAAAGTGAGGGGAGGAAGCCAGTGTATAACAAGGTGCAAATCTTGAACACAAGGTTTTACTTGGATGGAGAGCTTTCCAGATGCCTTCCTTTATCACACTTTAAGGAAGTGTTACAGCAGGGAATAAAAGCCACAGTCACAGAACCACAAAATTGTCAGGGTTGGAAAGAACCTCAAGGATCATCTAGTTCCCAGCCCCCTGCCATAGGCAGGGACACCTCACGCTAGATAGGTTGCCCAGAGTCTGTCCTTAAAAACCTCCAGGGATGGATGAGGCAGTTAGTGCCATGGTTTAGTTGATTAGAGGGTGTTGGGTGATAGGTTGGGCTCGACGATCTGAAATGCCTTTTCCAACCTGGTTAATTCTGTATTCTGTCCACCACCTCCCTGGGCAACCTGTTCCAGTGTCTCACCACCCTTATGGTGAAGAACTTCTTCCTAATGTCTAATCCAAATCCACCCTTCCCTAGCTTGGATCCATTCCCCCTAGTCCTATCACTACCTGACACCCTAAAAAGCCCCTCACCAGCTTTCTTATAGGCCTCCTTCAGATACTGGAAGGCCACAAGAAGGTCTCCTCAGAGCCTTCTCCAAACTGAACAATCCCAACTCTCTCAGCCTGTCCTCATAGGTGAGGTGCTCCAGCCCTCTCAATATGTCTTTGGTCACTTACATGTAGCACAAAAGTACTTCACATGGTTGTTGTGCCTAAGTATGAGGGGTCAGGATTCCACTAAAATAATGTGTACATCCTATCACTTAACCAAAAGGCACAGGTGGCCTCTCCCCTCTCTTATGGCTTTTCTCATAGCTCAATACTGCTCCCATGTCCTTTGGGGACCCTCTTTGATAACCCACACTACTCTGCTTCCAGTTTCTTTGCTCGCCCTGTCCATGTAGTTACAGGCTAGAACAAATGCATTCAGTACACAGAGCACAGTGTAGTCCACAGCAAGAAGTCAGTAGTAGTTGTGTGTTGGAGGAGGGGGGAAGTGTGTGGAGACAGTCTAGCCACAGGTTTAGTAAGCTCTTGGTATGTGTATGAAGTAAGTGCATAACTGAGGAGAGAGAGAAAATATTTATAAGAAAATACATGCTTTCCCATACTTTTCTCAACCTTTTTATGTATTTAGTTCCTCTTATCCTCTCTGCACTGAAATGCACCAAAGAGCATGTCAGTGGGAGAGTTATGTCTTACTGCATACAAAATCTCCTTTTCTGGTACACAAGAAACAAGATGCGTTTGTTATTCTGTGTTTGTGTTCAAGACTAAATACTGCTGGTGCAGAGCATAGTTTCCCAGAGTCTTGTGGTCCATGGGGTGCACTGTATCAGCATGCCTGTGATCAATGTGACTCAAGAATGCCATGGCACAGTAGGACCTGAGAGTGAAGTTGGTAGTAATTTAAGTTCACTGCTTGTAAACAGAAAATTTAGGCTCTGTGACTTGAATCCAGGATTTTACTTCCCTCGCAACAGAGAACAGAAGCATAAATTACTCAAGATTATGGACTACTGATAGCACTTCAGCTGACCACTTTTCCTTAATCATCCATACAGTGCCTTTCAAGTGACTTTCTTACACCTGTTCAGCTCGACTACTGACCATGGGCTGTTCACCAAGGAATGGAATACATGAGTTTCCAATCTGAATACCTCTATATGCTACGTCCTGAAATGAATTCTGACTAATTTTAAACCCTGCAAATGTCAAATATCACGGTATTGGAAACAAGGTTTTATTTAGTTGACCAAGGTAATAAGATCCCTTGAATATAAGACAGGCTTTGAGATTTTGTAGGCTATGACTGAAAGGCTTGTGTGCAGCATGGTCTAAAGACCCTCTCACTTGCTTTAGTAATGCACACCCCACGTAACAGCCAGCAATTCCTTTATGGATATGCATGGGGAAGCTGAGACTTATGATTTGGGTCCATTGCTGGATAATCAAAGTTCAGGTATTTATTACACAGCCATTTGAAATAACATCTTCTTGAATGGTGAGGCTTCATCTTTTGAGGCAAAATGATGCAAGCCTACATCAGTATCTGTCCAGTTAAAAAGCCAGTTTTTGGCACTGATCCTGCTGTCCAGCCTATTTATTTCAGCAACCTACTGAAAATCAATATGGTAATGAAGGAACTGATGTTAGTGTCCTAAAGTTTTGTTTACGCTGCTGTCTTCCATTTTGCTTTGCTAAAACACAGATTAGGGCTCTGCTCTCTTCATCTACAAATGGTGGGGTTTCATGCTGATTTTCTTAGATGTTCTTGCCAGCACTTGACAGCAGTATGTGATTCTGTGCTGCTGCTAAATGTGCTGCTGTGCCACATGGAAAGGAAGTAGTCAGAGCTGCCATAAATCAGAGCTACAGAGATACTGTAATGTGAATGCAAGGGAGAAATGCAGGAGTTCCAGTTATATCATAAAGTGGTTTTGAATAACCATACTGTTCCAAAGTAGCATGTTGCAACTTTTACTCTCTTGTAACACAGTTCATAGAACCATAGAATGTTTCCAGTTGGAAGGGACCTTTAAACAACATGGATGTGAGGGCGATCTGGCTGCGACATCTGTCACCCCATTGATCGCCAGGGTTGATACTGTGATACAGTCCAACCTCATCTACAATGAGGACAGACACCTTTAACTAGATCAAGTGGCTCAGAGGCCTATCCACTCTGGCTGAAATGTTTCCAGAGATAGGGCATCTACCAACATTCTGGGTAATGGGTTCCACTGTTTCACCACTTTCCTTGTGAATAACGTCTTCCTTGTCTAGTCTAAATCTGCCATCTTTTAGTGTAAAACCGTTACGCTTTGTCCTGTCACAACAGGTCCCACTAAAAAGTCTGTGTCTTTCTTTTAAGTCCCCTTTTAAGTATTGAAAGGCTGCAATAATGTCTTCTTGGAGCTATCACTAAGCTAAACAATGCCAACTATCTCATACTTTCCTCATAGGAGAGGTGTGCCATCCCTCTGATATTTGGCCATCCCTCTGGACCCACTACAAGAAGTCTGTATCTTTCCTGTGCTGAGGACTCCAGAACTGGACACTACTCCAGGTAAGGTCTTGCCAGAGCACAGTAGGGCAGCAGAATCACCTTCCTCAACCTGCTAGCCATGGTTCTTTGATGCAGCCCAGACTTTTGATGCCTGTGAATGCACTTTGTTGGCTCATGTGCAGCTTTTCATCCACCAGTACCCTCAAGTCCACAGGGCTACTCTCAATCCCTTCATCCCCCAGCCAGTATTGATATTGAGGATTGCCCTGATACATGTGCAAGATCTCGTGCTTGGCCTTGTTGAACCATACTGCTTTCACAGAAACCCAGTTCTCCAATGAGCTCATCAAGATGTTCAAGCTGCTACTTTATCAGTCTTTGAAGGGAGCAGCTGTGCCATTTTCTGCAGAATGCAGTGTACATTGGAGCTGGAGGTACATGGTGAGACACTTCTCTGATTCTCAGTCTGCGTATGGCAGAAGTGTTACTGACGAAGAGCCCTCAAAGAGGCAGGGAGAACTGCCTCTGAAGACATAAGCACATTTGCCCCAGAAATGTTAGATGAGTTTTTGAAACAGCTTTCATTGTTCTTCTAGACTCTAGAAATAAACAGAAAGGCTTGTTTCTCCATTTGGTGTCAGGGGTTCCCTCCCTCTGCTCATGATCTGCCTTACCACATGCAGAAAGATTTTTGCAGACTATTGGCTAACACAGTCAAAATCCTGGGAGCTCACACACAAAAATGTATGATCCACTGGTACCATGTAGTAGCTGTAACCTATCTCCAAATGAGGCATTTGTTCAGTGGTGTGAAGCTGTGGCTTACTAGCACAGCAATGAAGAAGCTGCTATTTGAGTTAAGTAGCAGAAGACACAGGCTCATGAAGCTGAAACTAGCTATTCTCTTGGCTTAAATGAAAGTGTACTTGTACTCCTACCTGCTCTGGGCATATATGCCAGCAGCATTAAGAAAGCATCAGTGCCACAGCAGCCAACTGCCCAGAGCCCGGCTTCTGCCACACTCTGATCTTATTCTTTAGTAGTGTAAACTTCTCTTTCCATTAACCTTCCCTTGGGAAAGGGGAAACATGGCCCCATCGTAATTAGCTTACACAGCTTTCCATGTAAACTGAAGAATGGAAAGTGTCAGGAGCGCTCGCAGCAACCTTGTAGGTATTTGCTGGAAGGAGGAAAAAGTTAATCTGCTTTTGGCAAGGGGACAAAACCTATGTGTAAAAGACCAAGAATGAATTAAGTTTCACATAACTGTGACCACACAGTAGGTGAAATAGTAAAATGGTGGTGACGATGGAAAATATGACTAATCAGAAAGGTGGATTAACTTAATGAATAAATTCATGCTTTAAATGTAAATGGAGGGTCTTAAGTGCCTCGTTTTAAAAAGCCTGCTTGTTTATTGTTCTCTGTCCTTTCACCTACCAGCACATTACAGCAGCTTCATCTGAAACAGCATTTTCCCCCAAAATAGGTTTAAACAAAAACAAATAAACAAAAAAGACAAAACCAGAAGGAAGCTCCGTGGTGCTGAGCCACTGAACTCATTCTACTAAATTGCTTAAATCAGAATATACAAAGAATTCTGAGAAAACAGAAATGCTTTGACTTTTCACCTTGAAGTTGCTTGTTGTTTCAAATACATTTTCATTTCCATTTTTAAATTCTCATTTTTTTTCCATGCAGAACTAGGATAAAGTCTGCAGAGCCCTTTGGGTTATCAGGGCAACACAGACCAGGTTCAGAGGCTGGTGTGGGCAGAGATGGGCTTGTTCTCTCCCCACCACACAACCCGCTTCCCAAAATCCATTTGATCATTTGACAGGCCCCTGCAGATTTATTGTCATTGCTGCCAGAGTATATTTCTCTTCCTGATTTCTCTTAGCAGTTCTGACTCAACAAGTTTCTACACTCAAAAAGAGTCAGGCTTAACATTTTTCTGTGTGATTTGAAATATTCTGCTGTTGCTGCACTTTGAGAATTACACAAAGCTGCACTTTCTACATAACCCGAAGTGGTTTGCTTCTGAGCAAGCACTGAGTGGGCTCTGCAGAATTACCACTGTGTGTACTGCAGGCAGGGTAACTGCTGCCACAGCCCTGCTCTTGGGATGACTCCTAAGGCAGAGATAGAACAGAACAGAACAGAACAGAAAAGAATAGAATAGAATAGAATAGAATAGAATAGAATAGAATAGAATAGAATAGAATAGAATAGAATAGAATAGAATAGACCAGACCAGACCAGGTTGGAAGAGACCTTCAAGATCATCGCGTCCAACCTATCATCCAACACCACCCAACCAACTAAACCAATGTAACCAAGCACCCTGTCAAGTCTCCTCCTGAACAGCTCCAGCAACGGTGACTCCACCACCTCCCCAGGCAGCCCATTCCAATGGGCAATCACACTCTCTGTGTAAAACTTCCTCCTGACCTCCAGCCTGAACCTCCCCTGGTGCAGCCTGAGACTGTGTCCTCATGTTCTGGTACTGGTTGCCTGGGAGAAGAGACCAACCTCTGCCTGTCTACAACCCCCCTTCAGGTAGTTGTAGAAAGTAATAAAGTCACCCCTGAGTCTCCTCTTCTCCAGGCTAAGATGCCCAGCTCCAGCAGATTCCAAACAGCACCTCAAATCATCACTCCAGTCCAACTGAAGTGAAAAATCAAAGGCTGCATTACATAGTCATCTCTCAAATAAGGGAGCTGAGGAAACTTCTTAAAGCCTATAATGTTTGACCAACCAAGGAAACTTTTAAAACAACCCAGCAATGTAGACTGTGCTGTGTTGAATGTTGCATGATGGAAATCATGTTCAGCATTCCCAATGATGGTGGAGTCGCCATCATTGGAGGTGTTCAGGAGGAGACTCGATGGGGTACTTGGTGCCATGGGTTAGCTGTTTGGGTGGGTTGGATTGGTTGATGGGTTGGACACGATGATCTTGAAGGTCTCTTCCAACCTGGTTTGGTTTATTCTAATAAAGGTTTTATTCTAATAAATATCACCAGCTACCTTCTCTGCTTTCTCTGATGTTTTACTGTCCTTCAAGGAAATATTTGATAAGCAAACTGAAAAGCAAGATAGGGTGCATGCAAATGATGACAAGGTGGACCTGAGAAAGGCATTCCTACCTCTTTTCTTCACTCAAACCTTTCCAGCTCTTTGATAGTGTTGGACCTCTTTTCTCCTCACAAAACATTTCCCAATAGAAAAGTAGGAATTTGCTCACATGGTTCACAGTAATTAAAAAGTAACTATTACATAAATCTGTGTTTGGGTTTGGTTTTGGTTGGTCTTGGTTGGTTGGGATTTTTTTGTTTATTTGGGGGTTTTGTTGTTGTTGTTGTCTTTTTAAATGTGGTCTTTCACAAAGGAGTTTTGAGCTTATGTGGGTTTCCTGTTTAACCTTCATACTTTCATCAGGAAAGGGGAAAAAAAAAGGAAGAAGAAAAGAAAGAAAGAAAGAGGTCTGCTTTTTTAGGGCCAGGTGGTTTATATGGCTAAGCTACAACATGCCAGGAAAGGCTGTTGTTATTCTCCAGTATGAAAACTAATGCACTTCCCCCCTCCTTTCTAGCACACAAGCATATATAAAACATACAACCTTTAAGCATGTTGTTTATTTCTGTGTTTTCTGTTTGCCAACCTCCCACTACCCTTAGTGGATTCAAAAGTGGACGCTGGTTTCCTCCTCCAATATTCTTGCAGATGTTGCTTTAAATCAATTACAGGTCTGACACAGCACTTGGCTGCCTGACAAATTCACCATAATAACACTGCTCAGTAAAACCTGGAATTTCTGAGGTACTGCTTGTAACTTTTTCAGTGCTGTTGTAAATTCCCAGCCATGTCGGTGCAGGTGGAAACAGAGTCATAAATGATGAATGTGTGTATGTGAGCACATGCACACGTGTGCATAGAGGCTGGGGAGTAGAGGTTGCATGTGCTTATTCTTCCTAAACACTTCCCTAGATGCTTCACAGCTTCCATTATTTAATTCAGCTACTTGAAGCAAATAGAAAAAAAAACCCACTTCATTAAAATCAAAATAATCTGATTTTAAAAGTTTTAGAGAAAGAATGTGCAGGTTCAAATTGAAGCAAATAGGCTGTTGCTGATGCAGGTACAAGCCAGCCCTGTTAAGCCATGCCAAGCTTCACAGCAGCATCCCAGATAATGATGAATGCCATTGCAGTTACCCACCATGAGTTTCTGCTCCTTAGAGGGTTAAGCCAAGCTGTGCCTCGTCTTCTAGAGAAATCAGCAGTCAGCTGGAACGCTGTGCTGGCGGTTCATAGCTGGACAAGAATAGAAATGTGCCTAATAGCAACACCTTTGCTTTTGTGTTTCCTTGTGCAACCGATGCCAAGAGGCAAAATATTCCGGTATTTCCTTTTTCCTTTTGTTCCTAGGCCATTTCAAAGTATGGTCATATTTAACAATACAGTGAATCTGACTATAAAGGTTCATGCTGACAAGGTGGCCTCGATCCAGTCTGCCTGGCTCATGATGATGCTTCTGCCATTCCTGCAGGAACTGGACATTGCCTAAACATGTGCTAAACATCATAAGGATTTAGACCATCATTCCACAGAAAAATAGTTTCTGAGTGCTTCCTTTGAGTCCATAGGAGTAGGACTACTCAGGAGTTGCCACACAACAACCAAGGGCAAAACATTTAGAGGTATCTTAGAAAGAATTCAATGAGCTGGTTCTGCTGACCTACTGAGAGGAAAGCTGGGCTCTGGAACACTGATTTTATGAATATTGCCTCTTCTTACAATCAATGCTAGGAATTACTACTGCTAAACAACCAAATAATAAGCTCAGCCTAAGAATTTTTTTCTTATCTATTATTTCAGTCACCAATAGACCAGCACCAGAACAAGGGGGGACAGTCTCAAGCTGCACAGGGGAGGTTTAGACTTGAGGTGAGGAGGAAGTTCTTCACCGAGCGAGTCGTTCGGCATTGGAACGGGTTGCCCAGGGAGGTGGTTGAGTCATCGTCCCTGGAGGCGTTCAAGGGGAGATTGGATGTGGCACTTGGTGCCATGGTCTAGTCATGGGGTCTGTGTTGATAGGTTGGACTCGATGATCCTCGAGGTCCTTTCCAACCTAAGTTATACTGTGATACCGTGATATGATTCAGAACAAAACACCAAATTACTGGACACAATAATACGGTCCACAGATACAGTGACTAACATTGAGCTGCACATAAAATTGGCATTAAAAGAGTGATTAGTTTCACAGTCACAGGCGTTGTAAACAAAGAGTACTAAAACTAAAGATGAGTGCTTGGCATTATTGATGTCTTCGATCTTTCTGTCATTAGCTGCTTGAAAGCAAGCAATTTCCTAAACCTGGAGATGTGTGCATGTTGTATTTGCACTTATGTTTATTTCAGGTAGTCTACTAGTAATATATATCAGGATCATCAACTGACAAAGACTGTTAGACTTCAAAATGTGCAGGATCTATCAGTGAACTTAACTGGAAGACTAAATAGTATGTATTCTGTTTCCCCCCCCTGCTATCTAGTCATTTATGGTTATCAATATTTGTACCAGCATTTACCAAACAGAACACGCTTAATCCTAAATCCTCTCATCCATCAAAGTACCTAATTTGAGGGGAAAATTATAATTCTATTCTCAGCAGACTTCAAAATTAGCTTACTTTGAAAAAATAAAATATTATTACCCTGCAATTTCCAAAATGCTGTACTAAAAAAAATAGGTCCTGTACAACTTCAAACAATTGATCCTAAAGCTGAGCAAAAACAGTATAACAAAAACAGTATAACTGCCCTCAAGCTGTAAAGTAGTAGCTCCTTGTTCCTAGTCCCTCTTTTTTGTCAGTGCCAAGAAACCATATGGGTATAGATCCCAATTGGCAAGGCTCTTGCCTTGGACCTCCAGCTTGCACAGAGTAAAAACGGGCTAAAATATGGATGTCAAGTGGTGCAGTGGCTTGATTAGTTTTGTCATGAGCTTAGGGTAGGAAGACTTAATAAATGCAGAAGGAAGCAAAGCTAGGAAAAGACTGATGAGGGAAGAGTATGTGTCTGAGGAATATAAAGAGTGGGCCATACAGATGAGCATGGATTGGGAGAAACAGAGATAGATGATCTGTTCCCAAGTAGTCCTGAGGAAGTCCAGACAAACCAGCAGCTGCCTCATAGGCTGGAAGTTGGGCTGGGTGGAAGAACAACAAAATCAAACTGCTCGCCATAGATCATTGTGAACTTTCACTGTCTTGTACTAGAATCATCCAACCCACATGCCTTAAAGACATGCTTGTATGTTTACTTGTACCATGAAGGGCCCATGCTGCTCAGTCTGGTGACTTTAGTGGAGGTTTTAACTCATATGAGCGGATATAAGTAGTAGTTAGGGCTTGGGTTCTTCCTGCTTCATTTTAGCTGATGGGAAGCTGGAGGTGGGGAGATTCAGGCTAGATGTGAGAAGGAGGTTCTTCACCATGAGAGTGGTGAAACCCTGGAATGGGTTGTCCAGGGAGGCAGTCGAGGCCCCGCCCCTGGGGGTGTTTAAGAGCAGGCTGGATGAGGCTCTGGGCAGCCTGATCTAGTGTAGGGTGTCCCTGCCCATGGCAGGGGGGTTGGAACTAGATGATCCTTGTGGTCCCTTCCAACCCTGAATGAAACTATGAAACTATGAAACTATGAAACAATGAAACTATGAAACCTACAGCATCTGGTAACTGTTTTGATTTCCTCTGTGGAAATCTGTGGACTCAGTGGATAAGGAATAGGCATCTCAGGAGATGTACCTCCTTGATTGTCTTGGAAATCATCTGAGGAGGAGCTTCACTGTCGTTCAAGGATACCCACACTTCTAGTGACAAGCTTAGACAACCAGATTAAGCTAAAATCCTAACATTTAGTCATGTAGGGGCTGTTGAGTAAGACTTGTACTGTAACAGTATTTGTTTCTCACTGTGAGTGAGGAAAAAAAAATGCATTTCAGCTGATTTCAGAAAGTCCCAAATGGGTTTATAAAATGTGCAAACAAGAAAATGGCTTTCTACCTATAAGCTGTGGTGCATCTAATGTTGCAGCTAAGATTGTTAGCATGGAACCTTTTCTGCTGACTTTAAGTGCTCATAATAGGGATGATGGACAGGAAGACTATGGATAGTCAGAGTTCACTCCATTTTGCCAGTACTATGAAAAAGAAACTACTGCAGAAAATGTTTCTCTGAAGAAGCCATCTGGGTTTTTCTGCTCCAATACACGTAGCAAGTTCTCCTAAAACCTGCCTGCTCACAAAGGCAGGAATCTCTTTCTGATTTTCAGCCTATGTTTACTCTGGACAGGCATTTACTTTTTGGACCGATATTTTTTAGGAGCTGAAAGTAGATGGAAATATAGCCAGTGTTTAGAGTACAATGTTTTTATAAAGACCAAGCATATTCCTTCTTAGCTCTTCTCCTGCTGGGCTAAGGAAGTCACATTTTTGTATTTTTGAAAATTACTTGCTCTTCACTTAATCACAGAATCACCAAGGTTGGAAGAGACCTCAAAGATCATTGAGTCCAACCTGTCACCACAGACCTCATGACTAAGCCATGGCACCAAGTGCCATGTCCAATCCCCTCTTGAACACCTCCAGGGATGGTGACTCCACCACCTCCCTGGGCAGCACATTCTCTCAGTGAAGAACTTTCTCCTCATCTCAAGCCTAAACTTCCCCTGGTGCAGCTTGAGACTGTGTCCTCTTGTTCTGGTGCTGATTGCCTGGGAGAAGAGACCAAACCCCTCCTGGCTACTACCACCTTTCAGGTAGTTGTAGAGAGCCTCCTTTTCTCCAGGCTAAACAATCCCAGCTCCCTCAGCCTCTCCTCATAGGGCTTGTGCTCAAGGCCTCTCACCAGCCTTTTTGTCCTTCTCTGGACACGTTCAAGTGTCTCGATGTCCTTCTTAAACTGAGGGGCCCAGAACTGGACACAGTACTCAAGGTGTGGCCTAACCAAAGCAGAGTACAGGGGCACAATGACTTGCCTGCTCCTGCTGGCCGCACTATTCTTAATTCAGGCTAGGATGCCTTTGGCCTTCTTGTCCACCTGGGCACACTGCTGACTCATGTTCAGCTGGCTGCCAATCAGTACCCCCTTTTTTGGCATCTTTTTTTCTTCTAAATTTATTAATCAAACCAAACTTCACTGTAAAATAACAATGGCAATCATTTGAAAAAGAAAATATCTTGACCATTGAGGTAAATATTGAAACCCCTCTACAAGAAGAACAAAAGAAGTTAATATAGATATCTCCTCTATGCTTGGGTAAAGACCACTTGTGGCATCTACCAGACTTTAATACATCCTAACAAATTTTGCAGACCTACAAGAACTGATGTAGTGGGAGGAAGGAAAAAAGCAAATGATTTCTATTGAGCAGAAGCCCAAAAAGATACTAGCTCATTCTGAGACAGATCTTATTGCACTGGGTGCAAGTTGGTCTTGTTTGAAGTCAACATTCCTACTTAAGATTTTATTAGTGTTCAAGCAGTTAAGACCACTGGCGAGGCTGGTAACAGTTCAATGGAATGCTGGGTTTGGATATTTCTGTTAAAATGATCCAATTTCTCACTAATGCAGCAGGCAATTAACTGGCACTTGCAACTAATGGAAATAAATCAATTTGATGAGCTTTTAAAATGTGACATTTCTCAGAAACCTGAATTTTAATGAAAAGCAAGAACATACTACGAGACTTGAGCTTGTCTGATCTTCATCCTGTCCTCGCTAAATGTTAGTGGTTTAAAACATGTGAATAATTTTAATCACACTGTACCAGTTTAACATTCTAGCCTTAAACCTGAAATCATGTATAAAGAAGGCAGTGAAAAGAAAAAAAAGCACAGCCCAACTTTCCTTAGAAAGTAGCTAAGCAAATACAGTCATATTCTGACCACCTTCATGTCCAATGCTGTTGCTGCAATAGCTCACCCAGATTCACAGATTGCATTGGGTTGGAAGGGACCCTCGAAGGTCACCTTGTCCAATGCCCCTGCAGTCAGCAGGGACACCTCCAACTAGACCGGGCTGCCCAGGCCCATATCAAGTCTGATCTTGAATGTCTCCAGGGATGGGGC